>NC_061116.1:140378322-140413288 GCF_002878395.1 Capsicum annuum | reverse complement strand
GGGGTAGGGTTGCACATTTTTTTTTAATTTTTTAGTTTTTTTTTTCTTTTTGAAAAAAAATTCATTTTATGAAAGATATTTTTTTAGAGGGGTGCTGGGGATGGGGGAGCAATTTCTTTTAATCTTTTTGTTTCTTTATTTTTGAAAAAAATTTAATTTTTTGAAAAAATATTTTTTTCTGCTTGGGGGGGGGGGGGGGTTAAGGGGCTAAGTATAGTTCAATCCATATTAAGTCTATACAAATCCGATCCGATCCGCCATTTGCACCCCTAGATGGATTAACCAGGAGAACACAGAACATCTCTTCCTCCGGTGTGACTGCACAATTCAATTATGGAATAGATTACTAGCTTAGGCTCAGATGGACAACCTTCAAGCTGTTACTCGGCATCAATATCTATCGTGGCTGCTCAGAGCTCTTAAGTTAAATCACCACAAGCTCAACTGTATAGATTGCTCACTGCAAAATGTGTTCATGTAGTTCGAATGAAAAAGAATAATAGGTTGTTTGAACATAGGCAGAGAATTTGGGGACAACACATCTAGGGAGGTAGCTTACATCTGTAATGTTAGAGCAGATATATTCTTAAGCAATATTATTATCGAGTTTATGTTTTAGGCTTCCTAGGCTTACTTTTTTAACAGCAAAATGCATTTTATTCATCTTCCAAACGAAAGTACACGATGATCTGAGGGAGTATACTAAGTGAATTACTTCCTCGAATCATCTAGGGTAGAACATAATCCATAGATAAATGATATAAATGCAAAAAGTTAGAATTAGTTCTTGGTTATACAATTAATCAGGAACCAAGACTTATATGAGAAAACCATACTTATACAAAATAGGAGGCATACCACTCTCAAGATGGTTCCCAAGTTAGCTCATTCTTCTTCTTATTCTTTTTCGTGACTCTAAAATTAACTAGACTCCATCTGTCCATTGTCATTAGGCCTCTTACTTCAGCAGGTACGTCGACATAGGCTTCATATGTCTTGTTGTGAGGATCTGCAAAACTTAGTGAAGCTAACTTGTCGCTACTTTGTTTACCTCCTTATAACAATATAAAAGAATGAATCCAGTATTCTCCGTTTGTTTTTTAACTCAATTACTTCTGTAAGGATTTCCAGAGAGTTTGATTAAGATCATTCGCACACTCAACCAATAACTTAGAATCACTCTGTGTAAGAATTATATCATAACCATTATCAATACACTAGTTCAGACCAAAAAGTAAAGCCTTGGCTTCTGCCCTGTTTCTAGTGCCTTGGCCCAGCCTCAGAGAATAAGCAAAAATCAAGTGCCCAACATGGCCTATGATAACTCTTCCACCTCCACAATCATCCTCGTTGTAGCTTCTATCTGAATTAATTTAGACAAAGCTAATGGAATGTTTGAGCTACCTTATCATGATTTTTTTCTCAAGTTTATATTACTCTTTATTTGTCACAATCCAACCCACCAAATCATCTCTGCGTACTCCAAATAGGAGAACCGTGAATAACCCACCATTCAATTAATGTGGAAGCTACTGAAATATTCACTTAGTCAATTTATGTCTGTCATATGAATAACTATTCAACAATTCAAATATGATTACCCAATTAGATTCGTTCCACAACTGGTTTAATACATTTGATATATAGAATAAATATGGAAGATAACTATAAGATACTCCCCAGAACCTAGCCTAAACTGGTACAAGAGCACTAGACAAGGAGTAAGGACATCAGATACAACATCTATATAGAATAGAAATAGTAGGAGCTGTTGCTGAGTGATCGACATCGTTGCTATAGAAACTTCAACTAACCTGCATCATGACTATATCTCGAGTAGAGGTATAGCAAGTGTAGTATACGTACAACCACATGTACTGGTAAGCCTCATCAGTCGACTAGGTTAGAGACAAATAACATCAATAATAAATACAAGAAAATCACAACATCAAGTAAAGTTTTCGGTCTAAATCCCCCATTAGCGAATCCTGAACATATAGTTTTAGCATCTCTGTAACCTACCTGTAATTTAATATTTTTATATATTTTTGAACTTTGACTTACATTTTGTATATCCTTGTCCTTTGCTTTATATTTCGTGTATCTTTGTCCTTTGAACCTATACCTTTCCCTCCTATACTGTCCCATTCTTAAGGTGCCTAAAATTCCTTAATCAACATCCACCCAAATCCTCTTGGTATTCTCTATCATAAGACATCACAATACCACATTCCATAATTATCATAAGTTCCACCAATCATATCATACCATAACCAGTCCCCACAGGGGACCAAAGGAACTCACCCCTAACTTAGTCTATACAAAGGGCCTAACGTACATTCATAAACCATATTTCATTATTTACCATAATGGAAACAGATAAGAGAACATATACAAAATAGAGTTATATTCAGAACATATAAATGAACACATACATGCAAGATATACATATCATCTCTTCCCTTTCCCAACCTTATCATCAGTATAACATCGTATCAGCATGGTACCCGACTCATTTCAGCAATCATATTTGTACCAACGTGGTACCCAAATCATACCACAAAAATCATGTGTGTACTATAGTGGGACTCGAACCATATCAACTAATCACCTTGGCACAGTGCAATAAAATACAAAGTAGTCAATAAGCCACAAGGCATGCTAGAATCAATCATAAATGTCGAGTCCACAAACTAAGCACAAAATCAAGAAAGTTTAAGTGATATAACAACCATCTAACTAGTTTGATCAGTAACCTTAATCATACACATATACATATCCCCCAACCATCATGTGCCATACGTCCTTACAAACTTTAGTAGCTCATATGCTAACATACACTTCTTCCCTATCTACATTCCAACTTCATTTTCTTCATTATTCTCTAATTTCTTATAACAGGAATTTTGTTCCTTATTTCACATTATTGTTTTTTTATGCTCACTCATCAATCAGGGATTCGACTATGCTAATTCCAACCCCCATCTTATCATATTTTGTCTCTTATCTTTTTTTTTAGTGAAATATTATCATTAAGACATTAGAATTAATCAAGTTCACTTAACTCCTCTTTTTACCCTTCCATGTTATTGTATTTACTCTCCACTATATTCAAGCCTAGTAAGTTATTAAGATACTCACGTTCGCTCTATCATTTTACCCATCTCTCATCACAATACTACATCAACATAACATATGATTAAAAATCTAAATTGGTCCTGATATAAAACGAGATACAAGATATATAGATTTAAAAAATAATCAAGAAGTTGAGAGGAGATAGAAAAGAAAGAAAGAATAATCCCACAATTGAAGTAAACTAGAGATGAACAAATGTAGATTTGTAGTTCTCTAATTTGAACAAATAATTACATGGTTAATTCAAGAGAGAAGAGAATTAAACTCATACAATGAATAATCTTACCAAAAGATATTCAAGAGAAATCCAATATAGAGACAAAGAGATAAACTCACAAACTCACCAAAGAGTATTCAATCTAAAATATTATCTACCCTAAAAATGTTCATCATATTCTATTTATACTACTAGGAAAAACTTAAAATAAGAAAAGACATAAATTTCCCTTAATTACATGTACATTATACTATGATCAAAAGAACCTAAAATATAATATTTATCTTCTCTTGTATTGGTTCTTTGGCTTCCACACTCTCTTGAAATACTCTAGGTTCTTGATGTCAAGTTGAAATCTTTTAATGCAATAAGTACTTTTCGAACTTGCATCATTCTCCCCTTGTTGAAAAGAATTCAACCTTGATTTTGAGCCTTTCAAATCATAGAGAGAAATTAGTACACAAGCCAAAGAATAACCTTTCAAAAAAGTTACATACCACTCTAAAAAATACACACTTTTGTGATAGAGCCAAGAATCCTAAAGTCCCATAAAAATTAATTTTTCAAACATAGTATCAAGAACTTTACTCAAAAGTATACCACAATCACCAAAAAAGTTAAAGAAACTAATAATTTTACACATTAGAACTTTCAAGTCAAAACTAGTTTCTTCAACAACTTGAACCAAATAAATTCTTAATTCATAATTGAATTGTATTCTCCTAACCACATGATTAAGCGAACTAACAATATCATCCACAAACCTTAAATACAAGTATGTCTTTTCGAAATCAAACACAAACATCAATCCCAAAATTTTATTGTATTTTTAGTAACTCACAACATGAATCAAATAGAAACATCAAAGAATTCTCACTAATAACAATAAAGTTGCTACTATAAAGGTCAAAGGCATAGAAATTTACCTTCATGGCTTTAGAAAGTCCAAAAATAAGCACTAGCCATTCAACCAAATCATTCTTGGATTGAGAAGACAAATATACCTTAAATCTTTTTGTATCCCAAGAAGATGCTCCCAAGTATCTTACCTCCTTGTAGATTCTCTCTTGATGGTGTTTCACCAATAGATCAATAAGGTTAACAAATTCATCAAAAGAAGAATTGTCACCTTTATGCCTATATATATTTGTCAATGCTTCAAATAAATCATATTTACATTACCGTCTAGAAGTATTTAAAAATTCAGCCCAAATTGTATCCTCAAAGACAAGATTAGATAAAGTAAATAAATTGAGACAAAAGCTAACATCTATCAATTTACTACTACAATCACTTATGTCTCTCCCATTCTTGAAAAGATTTTCTTCAATTTTAGAGAATTTTTCAACATAAAAAGTACTTTCAACGAATAATTTGAGAGTTAATTTGCTAACATCGAAACAATTAACATCCTCAAACAAGTCACAAGAATCATTTTCACAAGTCATGTACTCTTTAAATTTTGGATATCGTTTTTGTCAAGTGCATATGAGTCAACAAAGAATGGATCATTCAATTGAAAATCACCAAAAAGAAAATTATCAAAATTTTAAAAATTTTGACATTCTTTAAGCTCAAAAAGACTATCATCACACTTCTCATGTTCCATTTCAAGAGTCCTACTACCTATAATGTTCATGTCCTTACGAGAAAAAGAATTATTACAATAAGTGTGCGTTTGTCCATGAAAACTAAATTTTTTGAAGTTGGAGTTAGAGTCGAAGTTAGAATTGAAGCTGGAGTTGAAGTTGTATTTGTCCACGAATATAATTGGAGTTGTTTTGAATTTTTGTGAGAGAAAGAAGATGGAAAAAAGTGAAAAAAACCTTTTCTTGTTTTCCACTTTTTCAAATACAACTTCAAATTATGTTTGAAATTTCCATGGCCAAACAACAACTTGGAGTTGAATTTGACATAAAGTAATTTTTTTTCAAAAAAGTGAAAAAAAAATTCATGACCAAATAGGCCATAAAATACACTTTCAACGAGACAATCATTATCAATCACATTTTTAGTGTTTCGAGTCTAAAAAGAAATATATTCATCATCATCAAAAGAATTCAAGAAAAAAAGAAATATATTCATCATCATCACAATAATTCAAGAAAACACCATGTTTTTTCATATTTGACATAACACTAGCTTGTAACATTTTAAGCTCACAATCAATAACAATTTTAGCTCCATAATCATATTCAACTAGTGTATGTTCATCATTCGTTTGTTTATTTGATAGAAAGAAAAGAATCATCAACCTCACCAAAAGATGGTCTAACATTCACACTCAAGTCACTGTCAAGTTCATTTAAGTAACTAAAGAGGTCGAATTAGCCCTTTTAACTTGAGGAACACTTAAAGAACCTTCTTTACTTTTATTTTCTAAAATTAAGCTCACTTGAAGTAGTCCCAACTTGACTTGCTTCTTTCAATTCTTGAATTTTTTTTCATGTTGAGTCATACTTTTTGTGTTCTTCTTTAAGAAGCCCGACAAAAAAAGTGAAAATACTAGAAGAACAAGAATTCAAAGGGTTAGAGTTAAAATAAGAAAATCTCTCACTCACACTCTCTTGTTTTTCTATTATCTCTTTTTTCTTCTCTCTCACTTGCTTCACTTTCCTTCTTATTTTGTTGTAACAACTCATACTCATTTTTTAACTCTCTTTCTTTTGCGTGTGTAGCCACTCACTCACTTCATTTCAAATATCCTTTCTTTTTTTTCCTTTGAATTGTCACTATTCACTCCCTCACTCCTCTTTTTATTTTTTCTCTCACTCATTTCATTAGGAGTGTTATAGTCTCCAAGGATCCCTTTTGAGTCATTGGGATGACTCTTCACATCAATTTTCAACTTAGCATCACTAGAAGCTCCAAAGACTCTACGTGAATTATTGAAATGACTTTGAACATTAAATTTCAAGTTAGTAGTCTTCAATTCACTTTCTTGACTTCCTCATTTATTATTGAAGATTCCTTAATGGTCATATGAAAGACATGGAAATACTTTCATTCCATTGAGTCTGCAACAACAAACTTTTTTAACTCTCTATCAAGCCAAAATTTATTACAATTGAATCAAGGAGCACCTAAACATGCCAAGTAGACAAAGGGTAGACATCACACCAAATACCTCCTTGATAGCTTTCATGATAAATAATGATCTTCACCTCTTTGTCAATCAATCTTCTATCAAATTTATATGGTGAACTTTTTGTATGACAAGGTATATCCAACCACTCAATCAAAGAAGGATTAATAAAGTTGTCATAACACAATTTATTTACACCTAAGATGCAATCAAATATGCAGCCACTTTTATATCCCTCCACAATAACTTCAAATTTAGTCAAACCTTTATAAAGCTCATGCTATCTTTTTCTTCTAAAATCACTACTATAATCATGAAAAACTTCACAATAACTCTTATTAGAAGTAGAATTATAAGATGATTCTCCTTTCGCCATTGACATCCAAACCTCCATTGTAGCTCCTTGAACCTATATAAGACATAGTTAGGACAAGAGAAGTGGTTAGTAAAATAATGGACCTCACAAGTCACTCTCTAACATGTACAACTCAAATGATGACACTCAATTTTCTTTCCGCTTATGTATACACTTAAAGGTCGTAGGCTTTTAGGACAACACTCAAATGATCTCACCACTCAAGTTTTTTACCACTCAAGGACATTCCTTAGTTTCTTCATAGTTCTACAATCTCAAATAATCTCAAAGTAAGGTTTCAAGTATCGATTTGGAGTAGAGTTTATGTCAATAACAAAGAATGATAAAACACACTGACAGACAAGGAATGAATTAAACACATAACAAAACAAAAAGGGAAAAGTACAAAAAAAATTGACACGAAATGAAATACGAATACAAAAATAGCTAGATAACACAAGTAAAACTAATACTCAATATAATCTAGCTAAAGAAATTGACATACAATATGATTTACTCATAAATCAAACAACTCGAATTTAGATTTTGGGAAGAAAGATCACTCTAAACAAAATCAAAATACCATACTCATCAAATCTATTAAGACCCAACTCAGATCAAATTTACCCAATCAATATGAGACACTTTTAAGCATCACCCAATAGTTTTCTAAATAAGAAATCAACTCAAACTTCAAATTTTCACTAAAATTCACACAAGGAAAAATGCCCAATTTTTGAATTCAAAATTGACCCCAAATTCATCCTTAGTTTCTAAAATTGGAATCTAATATAATTTGTCCATGATGAAACAACTTAGATCCAAAAGATGAGGCAAAAATTCACATAAAATAGCTCCAAAACTCAAATTTTTGCACTTTAAGTGGTGCAGATTTTTTTAATGCGAAAATAGGAGGAAAATGAGCAAAATCAACTCCAGATAACCTTCAAATGCTCTCAAATTTGATATTCAACTATTCTGGACTATTTCCAACAAAATTCAATAATATCCACTTGAAAATTTTACCAATTTTCGGATCCAATTTTTTTTGGATTCTTTTTTTTTTTAGATTTTCAAAAGATGCAGGCCAATGATTAAGAATTGTAGAAATAATTTTATAGCCTTTCTCTGATACCAATTGATGTAAAATAAGCTACAAGATATATAGATTCAAGATATAATTAAGAAATTAAGGGGAGATAGGGAAGAAAGAAAGAATAATCTTTCAATTGAAGTAAACTATTGAACAAATGCAGATTTGTAATTCTCTAATTTAAACAAACAATTAAATGATTAATTCAAGAAAAAAGAGAATTGAACTCATACTTGAATAATCTTATCAAAAGATATTTAAGAGAGATCTAATGTAGAGACAAAGGGATAAATCCACAAAATCACAAAAGAGTGTTCAATCTAAAATATTGTCTAACCTAAAAATGTTCATCATATTCTATTTCTACTACTAGGGAAACTTAAAATAAGAAAAGACATAAAGGCAACTTAATTACAGGTACATTATCCTATGATCAAAAGAACCTAAAATATAATGTCTATCTTCTCTTGTATTGGTTCTTTGGCTTCTACACTCTCTTAAAAAACTCTAGCCTCTTGGTATCAAGTTGAAATCTTTTAATACAATAAATAATTTCCAAACTTGCATCACCAAATTTTTAACGTGTTCATCCATCCAATTTCACGCCTGAAGCCTGATGCATGATATTTTTGACAGTAACATTAATGTTAAATGCATCTAGCCCAAATCTAGTTGCTAAAAAATAAATCTTAACTTACCTCTTAGGCGAAACATAATAACATGGAGAGGAGTGAGTTGTCCCAAGTATGCTAAATGTATTACCATGTTAGGTTCCCTTCAGATGTGTCTGAAAACGCTCTCATAAACCTTAGCCTTTGAAATTTCATGGTTGGGTAGTTAGGTTTTTTAGAGTGTTTTCGGAGGAAGGGGGCGACCTAGAAAAATAAAAAAAAGATTTTTAAAATTCCTCGGTTGGGCTATTATTTTTCATCACTGTTGCAAAATTTTACCGCTGCAGCGGTAGTACTATAGTGGTTATCTGACCACAACAACAATTATTGATAGTCCAATCAAGTCCATAATTGGGCCTCTTAGCCCAATTTCCCAAGGCCACAATATTTTTCCCGATTTAAATTTTTTCTGATCTATTTTGAGCTTATTATTTATTATAAATTATTTTTAGGGTATTTTCATAAATAACAATGATTTGAATAGTTACATTAGATACCAATTTACCCACCGTTCATTCCTCGAATGAGTCTAGAGGTGAGGTTTGGAAAATGAACAAGTGCTTGATGGATTGTAAAATAATAAGACCTTAGGGGAATTATTTCAACATATACTATCTCATTACACATATCTTCTCACCATTACACATATCTTCTCCCTGATGCACAACCACTAAAGTATCACCTGATCTAGGCCTAACATTTACTCCCCTATTTTCCTTCAGTCGATCTGCATAATTAATTTATGGGATAAGCCCCCAATTATGATTACCTTAACACGGTATGACACCACAATGCATGAAAGCCATGACAAAATTGGTTTTGGAAAAATTTTACCGATGCAATGATAATCTAACCACAACAATTATTCGCGATAGTCATATAAGTGGAAAATTTCATCTCCGTTGTTTTTAATTTTTTCTCTCAAAACTCTCTCAACTCCCTCTATGAAATCCTTCCCCGATGATGAATTCAAAGTACTTTTCTCACCTTCGCTACTTACTTTATGTTTTCTCATTATAGAATCGTAGTACTACATTAGAATAGAGAAAATTTAGTTGGTTTTAAGTGTAACTTATTGAATTCAAATTTGAATAGTGATTTTGATTATATGTGTTGACATGCTAGGTTCTCTTACATTTCCAACTTTCCTACAATGTTTGGGACATAAGATTAGCATAGTTCATGGTAGATTTCGTCCATGGGAGTGATGAAAGATGAAGGGTCATACTCTTCAATAATTTTCTTTGATTTGGATTAAATTTAGAGTGTTTTACTCAAAAAGGTTTACACACACTTCCCAAATACCAATCCATAATTAATTTTTAAATTTTTCAGAGAAAATTCCAAAAGTCACCATGGGAGGGGAGGTTGATGGATTGAAGATGATGAACTGCTGCAATAATAACTTTCTAATGCAGCGGTATATATTTTCACTGCAGTACCAATGCAACGGTATTAACCATTGCTGCAGTACTAGGCAGTAACCCTCACCTACTTTTGTATTTCCTTAATCTTTAAGTTTTTTCCTTTCTTCTTTAGTGTCCCGATATGGTTATAAACTTGTTTTCAGTGGCTTTTATAGAATCATTATAGCCCAATAACCCACTTATTGTAGATTTTTTTATGCTACTATCCGTACCCGATATGAGGAGGGGCGACATGATAGAAACTTCCTTTGTGAGTGAAGGTTTGTGATAGATGATGTGGATGACAATTTGACTGAATTCAGTGATCATCTGAAAGTTTTTGGGTAGGAGATGCTAGACGATCTGGTCCCAATATGCAAATTAGCCTGGGTTTGAGAATTTTATGCCATACTTTCTATGGTGGAGTGGGCAGTACCTATCCCTACCATCCTAATCTGGAGAAAGAATATGCCCGTGGATACTACTACTATCAACAAAATCTTGAGAGTTCCTAACCCCTTTAATGCAACCTTTGAGGCCAAGATTTAAGATTCAGACTTGAGATTGGTAGTGCAATATTTGGTGCCCGAGGGTAAGGCTAATAAAATGAAATAGTCTAATTAGAATAGGACCAAAAGTGATTACTTCTAGGCCGAGTCCAAGATTCAGTTGCAGATGGTGTCCCAGAAGGTCCACCATTCAAGAAATATTATGAATATGGAATTCTATCGGGCTATGGTGGTGGCGTGTGCTATGGATGGGATCGAGGTGAATATGGGGGCACAAATCATGGATTAGTGGTTGTAATTTTATGCAAGAGAGAGGTCGATAAGGGACTTTTTCTTGCCTTACCTGATTATAGAACTGTACAATCGGGTTTATGTTCCCTAGGTAAACCATGATGTCTAAGAGGAATCGACGTGCCGTATAACCCTATTAGAGTAAGGGTTACCAAAGGTGGAGGCAAGAAGAGAAAAAAGTTAGGAGAAGAGTATAAGAGAAGTAGAGCTGGTAGGAGTGGAGGTGCTCCATATTCTCAGACACTTATTCCTCCCAGCGACTGGGTGTCTGACCTTGCTTTTATCCAAGGTTACATGGAGAGGAACCAAATGTCCCAGCCTGGGTTGGTTCCTTCGAGCTCCACATCCCCAATAGATCTTGCCCGAGCTTATGCTGAGCTTTGAAGGAAGCTAGATAAGGAGAATAATAATACCGCTCTTGGGACCATATGCTGGTGAGGATGTAAAAGGTTGTGTGAGTTATGTTTGTGTGAACCTTCCCAAATAAGGAGGTTCAAAAGATGAGTATGGAGGACACCGAGAAGTTTTCCATCCTTAGTGGCGTAGATGAGGAGGGCTCGAATACCACAAATCTTAAGGATGATGCCAGAGGCTAGATGTTCCTTCCCCCTTTTTTATGTTTTAAGGATTTGGATTGGGGTTGCCCCATTTTGGACATGTAACGAACAATTACTCTTTTATTTTTCTTTATTTAAGAAAGTTTCCTACCCACCCCTTTAATAATAATCATCATTATTTATAATGCTTGTTAGATGTATTTCTATTATTTTATTATCTCAAATATAGAGTTGATTCACAACAATTGCATAATTAAAAAAATAGGACAAATGCCGTGCAGTATTCTGCCTGGGCCACTACAGTGATATGATTAACCACTACAGTGATAGCACAACAACGGTAAAAGATCCACTGCAATGGTAACCTCTAATAGCCCCGCAAATCCACTTGATTTTTCTTTACCAAGTCTCAGGTTCCCTTCTACACTATACTTTTTATTTTTCCAAGATTTAGTAGAGTACTAACCTTTTGTTTATATGTGATATAAATTGAACTTGCAATTCTATTACTTTCGAACCACAACCAACACAATTTTCCATCTATCAAATTAAATAGTTCTACACTTTCATCAACCTCCTACTCCACCCTCTATCCTCAATTTCACCAATAGCCAGTCACCTAAGCAGTGTGTATGGGATTATATAAAAGTCAAGTAGTACTACAAATAAAAAGAAGGTGATCTATAGCTCAAGTCACATAAATAAAGACACTCTTAGGATTACACTCGATCCTTATGTCTACTAGTTTGCTTGGCTACACATATCACAACAACACACATACTGTCAATAAATCATGTTTGAGATTTTAAGTATCACAAAGCAAATTAACATATGTCACCATTAACAACAATCCATATAGCATATTTTAAATACAAAACAGCCCCACCACAAGTACTTAGCATCATATTAAATAGACATAACAATCCATTTTTAATGTACTTATTGGCCTCTATTCGTTGAGCATTTGGTTTTGACCCTTCCTTGCTAAGAGATACCAATTGAGACCAACTAGTCCCAATTATGATAATTGATATATCAATTGGAATCAACTAGATACCAATTAGACTCAAATCAGGGATACGACATTGGGATGACATGATCGAAAATAAGAAAATGAGACATATTCCAAGATGCTTTGTAGCTTCCTACAAATTCGATGAGGACGTCAACACACCAATCCGCATGACTATACTCAACATTTGCTCTTATTCTAAGTGATCAGTAACCTAGACTCTGATACCATATTTGTCAGGATTCAACCCACTAAATTGTGCCGAACACCCACTTACACCTACTCTAGGTAGAAGAATCCTATATAACCCACCATTCAGTTAATGCAAAAGTTACTATAATATTTACTTAGTCAATTTTGTCTTTGATATTAATAATCAACCAACAGTTCAAATGATTACCCTATTAGATTTGTTCCACAATCGCTGTAATACATCTGATACATAAAATAAATGCAAAAATAACTACAAAGGACTCCCCAAAATCTAGCCTAAACCGCTACAGGAGCACTTGACAAGGAGTAGGGATATCCACGACCCACGACACAATATCTATGTAGAATAGAAATAGTAGGATCTTCTGCCGAGTGATCAACATTGCTTCTATAAAAATTCTAAATAACTTGAACCATCGCTATACACCAAGTGGAGGTACAGAAAATGTAGCATCAGTACAACCACACATATTGGCAAGCCACATCGGCCAACTAGGATTAGAAATAAATAACATCAATAATAAATACAAAAAAATCATAACATCAAGTAAAGTTCCTATTATGAATCCCCAATTATCGAATCCTCAATACATCATTTTAGCATAACTGTGATCTACCAATCATTTAAAATTTTTGTATTTCCTTATCCTTTGACTTACATTTGTATATCCTTGTCCATTGACTACCTATTCCAACCTATACCTTTTTCTCTCCTATCGACCCATTCTTAAAGTATTTATAATTTGTTAAGCTACATCCACCCAATTTCTCTCGATACTCTCTATTACAAGACGTCATAGTACCGTATCCCATAATTATCATAAGGTCCACTAATCATATCATACCATAATAGGTCCTTATAAGAGACCACAAATCTCACCTCTAACCCAGTCCGTACAAGGTACCTAATATACATTCGTAAACCCTCTTTCAATATTTACCACAATGGAAACACATATGAGAATATATATAAAATAAAATCACAGTAAGAACATATACATGAAAACATGTTTGCAAGATGTGCGCATCATCTCTTACCCTTATTAGCCTCATCATCAGCATAACATTATACCAGCATTGTACCCGACCCATATCCCAACAATCATATCCGCACGGACGTGGTAGCCGAACCATATCACAATAATTATGTGCATATTGGCGTGGTACCCAACTCATATCACAACAATCATATCCTTATCGATGTGGTACCCGATTTATATCATCTCAACATCTTAGCACAGTGCAAATGAAATATAATGCAGTCAATAAGCCACAAGGAATGCTAGAATCAATCATAAATATCAAGTTTATAAACTAATCACAAAGCAATAAAGTCTAAGTACTATAACAATCATATAACTCATTTGATCAGTAACTTTAATCTGTACGCATATACATATCCCCCAAACATCATGTGTCATGTGTCCTTACGGACTATAGTAGCCTAAGTTCATGATAAACTACACTTCTTCTCTGTCCATATTCCAACCTCACACTTTTCTCATTATTCTCTTTTCTTCTCTAATTTCTTATAACGGAAATTTTATTTCGTATTTCACATTATTGTTCTTTTATACTCACTCATCAATTATGGTATTCGACTATGCTAATTTTCTACCCCCATCTTACCATATTTTGTCTTTTGGCTACTTTTCTTTAGTGAAATCTGATCACTAAGACACTAGAATTAATTAAGTTCACTTAACTCCCCCTTTTTACCCTTCCATGTTATCATGCTCACTCTCCACTATATTCAAGACCGGTAAGATATTAAGCTACTCACTTCACTCTATCATTTTATCCATCTCTCACCACGATTACTACATCAACATAACATATGGTTACAAAATCTTAATTAGGCCTAATCGGGTTTTTAACATGTTCATCTGTCGAACTCCATGCCCGAAGACTTAATGCATGATATTTTCGACATTAGCACTAATGCTAAATGTATCTAGCTCGAGTCTAGTTGCTATAAAATAAAACTTATCTTACCTCTAAGGTAAAACATAATTACTATGGAGAGGAGTGAGTTTGTCCTATATGTGCTAAATGTACTCCTATATCAGGTTTTATCTGGTGTGTCTCAAATATACTCTCATATACCTCGGCCTTTCAAATCTCATGATTAGCGAGTTAGGGTTTTTTCAGAGTGTTTTTGGAGGAAGGGGAGACCTAGAAAAATAAAAATAAAAAAGGTTTTTAAAAATCCTTGGCTGGGCTATTGCTTTTACCGATGTAGCGGTTCTTTTACCATTAGAGTAGTTATCCAACAACGATAGCAATTATCGATAGTCCATACCAGTCCTTTATTGGGCTTCTTGGCCCAATTCCCTTAGGCCCCAATTTTTCTTTTTTTCTCCCCATTTTAAATTTATTTCAGTCCATTTTCAGTTTTTTATTTATCTAAAAATTACACAAATACAATATGTTTTCAATATTACACAAATCCCCAACTTCCCAAATATATTACAAAAATTTCAACATATACACATAATGCTATGTATATGTTGGCTATGTCAGGTATATTAATAGGGAGAGATAGTAAAGTAATTAAAAAAGTGGGAGAGAATGTAATTACTTTCAAAAGGGTTGATATTTATGTTATTTATTATTATTTTGAGACGTTTTCACTTGTAATGATGATTTGGGTTGTTACAACTTCAGTAGTGCAATATCCTTCCATTTGAGCTTCAATTTGACTTTTACAAATTGCTTTCCTGTTACATATGACAAAGTAAAAACGAAATATTGTTAATAGTCTTCATAATGTTATAATTTTCTTTACCATACCTTGTTCCACTTCTAGCCTTCCATATTTCCCTTTAAGTAACTGCAGGTAAGCATTTCAAGGGCAAACTAAGGATTAAGTTTTTGGTTTTCCATATCTACCAGTATTTTAAAAGAAGACTCAAAGGAATATTACTGAAATAAATTGAGCCGCAAAGAACTTCCCACATTCCCTGGCAAATTCTCCAGAATAACTCATGTGATAAATATCCTCTTCTTTAGCATTTCTGCAATAACCATATCTGGAGGGAATTGCAATTCCTATTTTGACTAGTCTGGTGTATGTTGGGATCTTATTACTGATGGATCTCCATAGGATGAAATTCATTTTTAAGGGAACTTTATTTCCCAAGGCTTAATACCACTTTCAGGCCTTTTTTGTCTTAGTAAATGCCAAGCTGAGGAAATAGAGAAGTTGCTCTTGTGACATGGAGTCCAAATTGATTTGTATTGTAACCATGGAATCAAGTTGAGATTCATACCAAAAATATGATCTAGCACATGACAAGGCAAAAAGATATCCCATCCCCCAGTGCTGCTTATTGACCAAAAAATCAGATATCTAAGATTTCTTGGCTTTCTATCATCAGGGAAGATTTACTGTAGAGCTCCCAGTCCTGTCCAATTATCTAGCGACAAAGACAAATCTCTTTTGATAGTCTTTAATAGGATGTGGTGATCTATAGAGGTTTTTAACTTGCACATAGCATTCCAAGAATGAGACTCACCAAAGTAGTATATTTTATTGTCTGGGTGTATCCTTTTGACAATATTTGGCCAGAATAAATACACTCCAAGGAGATTTTTTGGATCTTAGGATCCACCATTGATTTACTGTGAAGGCTTTACAAATATCTTGAAGTCTTTTAAATCCCGCTCCACCTTTCTCACATGGAAAGCACAAGTTTTCCCAAGACGCCAGTGCATTTTCTTGATTTCATTTGTACCTCCCAGAAAAAAACTTGCTGAACATCTTTTCAATATGATTGAGAACACCAATTGAAGTGTGGATGGCTTTCAACATTTGAACAAGTAGAGATAAAAGTACATGTTTGACCAAGTTTGATCTTTCACCCATCGATAACAACTTAGTTTGCTAGCCGTCAATCTTTTTTAATATTTCACTTATCATCTCAGAAAATAGAGTAATGTTCTTACCTCCCTCGTAATGAGGACAACCCAATTTCTTACGCTCATCCTTGTTAAATCTTCAATTCTTTTGATTGCTTGAGCTTGTTCTTTGCCAGATAGAGACGCACTAGACTTGAGTTTATTGATTTGTTATCCAGAGACTCTTTCGTAGGTGCTAAGAGTGTCCATCATTAAGGTTAAGGATCCCATATCTCTACTGGAAAATAAGATAATATCATCTGCAAAATAAAGGTGATTAATAGTAGGGCCTCTTCTATTCATACTAAAGCCAACAAAATCAGGGTTGCTATTTAGATTATTGAGTTCTATAGACAAGTACTTAACACTAATCACATATAATGTTGGAGAGATAGGGACTCCTTGTCTTAGACCTCTTTCAGATTTAAAAAAGCTATTTCTATACCCATTAACAACGAGGGAATACTAATTTCTAGAAATATGTCTAAGAATAATCTCAATCCAAAGTTCACAGACGCCCATTCTTCTCATTAGAGTACAAAGATAAGGTCAATACACCCTATCATATGATTCAGCCATATCCAATTTTAACACAACATTACTATTCAAGTTAGTTTTTCTAATATCTTCGATAATCTCCTAAGCTAATCAAATGCTTTTAGTATTAGATCTTCCCTTAATAAACCACTTTTGTTATTACTGATCAAAGAAGGGAGAATCTTGCTCAATCGAGAGTTTAGCATTTTAGAAAATATTTTACTAATAACATTATAGAGAATAATTGGTCTCATGCCAGAAAATTATTGAGAAAATTGCACTTTGCGTATCATGGAAATGTTGGCATGAGTTAACCATTTAGGTACATTAGAACCACGAAATATAGAATGAAAAACGTTAATGATATCAGGGGCTACCACTCCCCAACGAGTTTGAAAAAACTTAGTTGTGAATTCATTAGGCCTAGGGGCACTGTCAGGATCCATGGACACGAGGTTATTCTTGATCTCCTCTTCTGGTGGAATTTCAGTCAATGAGGCATTAGACTCTTCTGTGATAATGTTGTTGATGCATTCCAATTCACTGAAGTCATTGTACTCAGGAGCATGACTGAAGATTCTTTTAAAATATCTAAGTTTCTACCACTTCCTCACTACTCTCAATCTATTGTTGATTTTCATCCATGATCTTGTAGATGCTTATTTTTCTTCTTCTCTCTTTAATCACTTCGTGAAAGTATGAGGAGTTTGCATCACTATTCGTTTGCCGTTTAACTCTAGCCTTTTGCTTCAAGATGCTTTCTTAGATCTTTAGATAATGCACATACTCAACTTTAACTTTACTTAGAGCAGTTCTAGTAATATAAGTATTGTTGCTTTGAAGCCTTGTTCCAAAGGATTTGATCTCTTTTCTAGTCTCTTAGGTTCACTATAGATGTACCCATGGGTAACTTTAGACCATTTGCTAAGAACGATAACAATCTTTTTCAGTTTCTGGTGTAGCTTCCAAATAGGATTGCCCTGACACTTTCTGCCTAAACCTTCATCACTAATTTACAAAAATTTTGATGGTATGTCTAAGTATTGAAAAATATAACGAATTTTTGAAAATCCTATGCACTATTAGTGAAGTCCACCAGGAGAGAAGCATGGTCAGAATAGGTTTGAGCCATATGACTCACACATGTCTTGTTAAAATCAAACCAGTATCATCCAAAATAGTATTTGGGGCATCTCTATGGCTACACCAGGTAAAAATATTTTCAACAACACCTGCATCTTGAATGCCTGCACCCTTCAAGAATTTTAGGAAGTCAAAACTGTTATCCAGGAGAGACTCCAGCTTTCTCTTCCACTTCAGCAATTACATTAAAATCACCCAAGACACTCCATGGAACTTGGATGCCGCTTGAGAAAGAAAGTTGCCCATTCTGTAGAGTTTTTCTTAAGACAAGCCTATATTTAGCATAGATAAAAGACATACGAAAATTAGTGTCTGAGACCTAATGAATTTTTTTATAGGACATATGTTGTTCAGTATCATGAATAATGCTAATATTAAAATCATTGGTCCAAAATAACCAAATCTTGTTATTGACATTAGCATAAGAATCCTGCATGTTTAGCATTCTCATATAGTAACCTATTTGGTCAGCATTGACGAAGTGTTCTTAAAGACTAATCAAAGTACTGTTATGTTGATATTTTAAGGTTTTAAGCCTTTCTAATGTACTTAGAGTTCTAACATTTCTAATATCCATGTTAATGTACTTATCATTGGGAACTAGTGGAGTTAGAACTTTTCATTTCCATTTGATCTTCTCTATGGCTTCCATCCTTAGGGACATCCTTATTAGTTAAGGATGACTCCATGGGATCAAGCTTGACAGCAGTAGAAGTTAGAAATTGTTCTTGTATCATGGATTTTGTTCCAATAATATTTTTTTCTGGTTGAATTTGGCCTATATCATTATTAGCCTCTGTGACTGTATTGGGATCTTAGACATCATGAAATTGCTCTTCTTCCATCTCTTTCTTAGATACTGATTCATAGTGATTGTATTCATTGACACGCCCCAAAATTGGGCCACGTCGTAGGGGCACCTTAAGCCCACATAAACCGGAGGTCACCCCGATAACCCATCACAATCATCATATCAATCACATGGGTTGGGTGAATCCCGATTCATATAATGAGATAGCAGACAACATACTACAAGTCATAACTTAAACATGTCTAAACACTTCATTAGATTCATCAACTAACCAGTATACCCAAGTCCACAGTCATCCACAATACTTCTATACAAACCGAAGTTTAGAAATATATATGTCGGGACAAGCCCCCAACAATAACCAAACCAAGTCAAAGTAAGACTAAGTCTAAAGATAGGAGACCAAGAAGGAATGTCTTCCGAAGTAAGGAAGCTTACCACTCCCAAGTTAATGCACGAGCCGTATCGATTTTCTAATCACTGCGCAAGAAGAGAAGAAGATGCTCTGGTCCTTATGTCGCATGGGGACATATCGTCCGGAGACGGTTAGCGGTTGGAGCGCTAGAATGTAACTCAAGAATAAGGATAAAATAACATCATCATTCAACAAGAAGTCAGTATATATAATATTCAATCACATTCATAACCTTATCCATACATATAGACATATCACATGCTAACCAAAGGGGTAAGTCTTATCAACACTTTGAAAACACTCATTCATCATACACGCAATGGAGAACTCCAACCTTCCACACTTATAGGTTCAAGCATTTCTCATTAGGCATTGGACTTTAGCCATATTTACATATCATCAAGTAAGGGACTCTAACCACATACATATCCATTTAAGTGAGGGACTCTAACCACTCACACACATTAATTTAAGCAAGGGACTCTAACCACATGCTTACACATTAAGCGAGCGACTTTAACCTCATGCCATATTATATGGGGACTCTAACCCCAAGCTAATTCATTTGGCAAGACACTTCGACCTCCTGAGATCTCATTATACAAAGAACTTTAACCACAAACAATTTCATTAGGCAAAAGACTTTAACCTCAAGCCATCACAACTATCATTAGTCTACATTAGGACTCTAACCCTTTGTCCATGCATCCACATACATTCAATTCCATACATAAAGACTTTAATCCATTTATCCAATTCAACACTATACATGACCACATGGTCCTCATGGTAGCCTTCATTGCTCAACCATTTCAATAGGCTAATGCCTTAATTCAACTCATCAAATAATTCAAAATATGGTCCTCAAGACCCTTACAAGCCATTCACACTTCATTAGCAATTCTATACCATAATTTAGTTCAACACACAATTCAAGTTTATTTTCATGTTAGGGACTTTAAACCTTTTTTATTCATCAAACCATCAAGGCCATAAATTACACAATACATGGCTTATTTTACCTTCACAGTTACATTTGTCAAGCATCCATACATATTGGGCCATTGCCCTAGTTATAAGCATCATTATCATGTATCTAGACATTTCAATTAGACATTTTCACAAACACCTTGTGTACATGCCTTTACCAAGGCTAATTTCATGGTAGAAATCATCAAGACTAGGGTTACTCAAGAACCACATGTTAGACCACATACAATAAGCGTTCATGTGTGCAAGCTACCATCAATAATATATATAAACATAAGTCTAAGCAAGAATCATCATTATTCATCATTAGACAACAAAACCCTTTTCATTCAATTTCAAAACCACCATGTACACTTACTAATCCATGTGTGAAATACATGGGTTTAGAGTTATTTAGCAAGGGGAAGAGATATATGCCTTAAAAAACTTGATTCACCAGGAAACTTGACTTCACTTTGCTCCTATATGAACACCCTTGAACCCTAACCTCTAATCCTTCACAAATCATGTTTGAGAGAGTTTTTGGATGTTTCATCTACTCAAAGTATGTTTAAGGTGGCCTTATCCACTTATATAGTGTAGGGACTTCAGGTTTAAGGCATGGAA
Organism: Capsicum annuum; assembly: GCF_002878395.1. Taxonomy (NCBI): domain Eukaryota; kingdom Viridiplantae; phylum Streptophyta; class Magnoliopsida; order Solanales; family Solanaceae; genus Capsicum; species Capsicum annuum. The sequence continues at coordinate 140,392,339 of NC_061116.1, read as the reverse complement.
AATGACCATAAGGCCCTTAGTTAAAAGCTGGAAAATAGACCCGTCTAGAGGTATGACTCACCATACGACTCACTAAGGGAACCATACGCTATGGTACGAGTGATACCCTGAATCATACCCTAGGCTTCTCCTAGTTCGCACACACTGATAAGGGTACGACTATACATCCTTGAGTCATATCCTAAGGGTACTACTTACCCCTAACTTGTATGCTCTACCCGTGATAAAAACAGTCTACTCCAAGCTAAGACCTCACTCCATATGTCTCACCTAGGTATGAATCATACCCTTAGGTATTACTGGGGAGGAGGGTTACTCGTATAGTGGATATTATACTATCCTCCTAGGCTACTCAAGGTACGAGAGAGGAGGAGAGAGTGGATACGATTCATATCTAAGGGGTACGACTCATGCCCCTAGTCGTACCCACCCCAATGACATCAAATGGAGAATTTCTTTCGGTGGTTCAAATTTTAGGTGTTTCATTCATCCTCTACATTGTTATACATCACTATGTTTGTGGCCCCTTGCATATGTTTTTGAGCCAGAACCTTATAGGTTTCCTCACTTGCTATGTTGTTCTTATCCCTTTGACCTTGGTTCTCCTTGTTCTTTCTATGCCTTGGATCTAGATTTTTCATAATTTCCATCATGACATCATCTTTGTTAACCCCAACCTCTATAATCTTACTAAGATTTATTATTCTAAATAATCCTGTTAATTTTTCTTTTTGAGCCTTTGTTTCTTGCTGAGTAACACTTGTCCTGCCTTCTTCATGGTTTTCTTTTTTTGCTCCTAGTTCTTTTTTCATATGACGGAGTAGGTACCTTCACCACGTTTTTTTAAGATCTAGATTTTCTTGGATCTACTTGATTGGAGGTCTCTTAGATTAATCTTGAAGTAGATATGACCTTTCTCTTGCCTCTCCTACTGGTTGAGGCTTTATTTTTATTCAAATACTGAGCTCCAAAGGTCATACAAAAGTTGTTAGGTTTCTTATAAGGGTTGGGATCTTTTTTTCTTTTATTATAGGTCCCAAAACCTTAAATTAATTTTCTATCTCTATCAACTCCTTTTGAGTAGGAGCATTAATCTTCTTGTTCCTCCCTCTTCCTTTTGTCACTGTTTTTCGCCCTTCATTATTGGGTGTATCTTCTCCTATTTTTTTTGTTTACCATCTATTGATTAAGGATATCCTCTTTTTTCTATCTGCACCTTATCCTATTTTTTGGTCAAGTTCCTCACGTTTTCATTATCTGATTGCTGAGGATCCTTCATAATGTGCTAGTGTAGACACATAATTTTGTCCCTTCCCGATAACACTTTTTACCCATTTTTACCTTATCCTACCGTATACCCTCACCCATGTAATTACATCCCACAAAAATATAAAATAAATAAATAAATAACTCTCAACAAAATCCCTAACAAACTTTTATTCTTTTTAACATCCTAACAACCCTTTCAATGAAAAGAAGACACATCAACCATACCCCTACCCCACCACCCCATACCCACGTAACCCTCCATCTTCTTTTCTTGGCCATAAAGGAAAATATACATGGAGGAAACTTCCAAGAAACAACAACAATAACTAGGAGGGACCACAATTGGGATCCATGGTAAAGAACAGATATATACATATGCACATATCACAAGTGGGACCCTCTTTATTTTTTTTCATTCCATCATCATCATCAATATAAACATACCCACACAGAAGTTTCCAAAAAAAAAGAAAAAAGATATACATACACACACAGGGAACAAGAACAACATAGACTATTCACGCTTCTCCATTTTTCTATCAATACAACATATAAACGAATAGAGAGAAAGAGAGGAGGGAGAGCTCTCAATTATCTTTTTCTTGACAAAAGTACACTCGCATACTCTTAGCACGTCGGAAAACACACCCTCTCACCAGAAACACATTCTGTCACAAAAAAAAAACATACGAACACACGCACCCAGTAAGAAAAAAATGAGATAATGGAGAGAGGTTGACGGGGATTTGGGGAAAAAATAAGGATATCGTAGTGTTTTGACGGAAATTCGGCAAGAAACAGCAAAGCTGGTGCTAGATCTGTCATTTTCTTGAGTTTTTCCAGCAAACCTTTCGCTGGAATTAGTTTACAGGTCATCGTCTACTCATTTCAGTCCCAAAATCTAGAGATTTCGTCAGTTTCCTTAGATTCCCAAGTAGATTTGGATGGAAAAACAATGTGTTCGCCAGAATCTGACCCTTCTCGTTGGTTTTGGTCACTGTCAACTCACCGGAGTTTAGTTCCTATAGTTTTTTTAGTTCTTCACCGGATTTAGAGAGCTATGGGTTCATCTATTTCGTGATTGGTTATTCGATATCGTGCTTTAGGGGTATCTTGCAATCTAGTGGGTTCAATATTCATGAGTTGGATCTCGGCTCGTTGTTGGGGTCTCCGTTTGAGGATTTCGGTGTCGGATTTTTTTTATTATCAACAAAAACAAGTTCTATTGAGGTTCATTTCCTTAACCCGTTCTTTTTTCTTTATCTTGATTTTTTGAATTGATTGTGATTATGCGTGGAGTGATTATGATTGTTTGATCTAGTTGATGTTATGGTTATGTGCTAGAAAATTTGATTTCGATGATATGTGGAACGAATTTGAGTAATTTTGGTGGTGATTGATAAAAAGGGAACTCGAGTGGGGAATAGAGAAATTGATGAAATTAGAATGTAAATTAACTTTGGTTTATTGTTGTTTAATTAGGAATAAACATGAATGTGATAAATTTATGACTTGTTGAAATGGATAGGCAATATAGGTTCGGGTAGGCAGAAATCTAGAATGTGATGTGTTTGATCGAATGTTTAAATATGTGTTTTGAATGTTTTGTTTAGTTAGTCAGCTTATTTAATTCAAATGTATTATTTGACCGGGGAATGCCCTGAGGGATTTGTGTTTATTCACCGGGGAATGCCCCGACGTATTATGTTGGCTGAAGACGTTCGTGAGGAAGGCCCGAGGCGTCGGGTAAAGCATAAGAGTAGTTTAGGATTAGTTTAGAATAGAATAGGTTTACATTTTTGCATTTTTCATTTTTCGGGACTGTATAATTGGACTGGACATTATATTTTGGATTATTTTGTTTTGTTTGCTTGAGTGATTGTTTTTGTGTGCTTTGTGTGGTTTATACATTTGTAATGTCAATTTAGCCGATACGCTCTGCCAAGCGACCGTGGTCAAACCACGGGATCGAGGGGTGCCTAACACCTTTCCCTCGGTCAACAGAATTCCTTAGCCGGAATCTCTGTTCGCAAACCAGTATTAAAGAGTCAAAACCATTTTGAAAAAGGATATCCATGGGTGACTTGGAACACCCGATTTATGCCAAGTAGCGACTCTGAGTTTTGATTGTTAAAAATAATCCTTTTTCGAAACAAATTTTCATTTTTTGTCACTTTAATGATTAAAACCCTTTCGACCCTTAAAACTAATCTTTTGGATGTTGAAAAAGGGGTGTGACAGCTCTAGCGACTCTGCTGGGGAAGAATTTCAGAATTCGATTTTTTTTTGGAGTCGTATTGGCTTTGTTTGGCATTACGAGTGTATAAGCATTGTTTGTGATTTTGTTTGTGTTTTCACTTTTGTGTATTTTCGTGCTCTTTGTTTACAGTATTTATCCTATGAGTTACCGCTTTTATATCTGACATCATGTGCATAACCCGAGACATTCTTTCCGCAATAAGTCTCGGAGCACACGTCGTGCGCACGAACTCTAGTTGAGTCACCTTTATTTTAGGGGGGGAGCCGTTGGATGTATGAAGTAGGTGGAAATCTAAGTAGCCACTATCGACCATATGCTCCCCCGAACAGCTTTGTTAGTGAACCCCAACATAGGTCAGCCTTTAGGTCATGCTTATGTGCATCATATTGAAGACCTAGCAGTGCCCACTTGGCCCTTTGTAGGAGACTCACCTCTAAGGCATCCCTACGTGCTAAATGTTGCATCTTTGAGGGTAACGAGGTTATTTGACCGACTGGTTTGGGCAAAAACATGAGTTAGAAGCAAAGTGTGTAGGCAAGAAATTGCTGAAAAAAAAAGAAGAAAAAGGGTGAAGAAAAAAAAGATTTGGTAGTTTTTAGGGTTCTTTATGGTTTTTTTTTTTCACAATTCAAAAATTTTAAAAAAAATAATAAAATATTTTTTTACTTTTTGCACTCATTTCCCACAAAATAAAAAAATTTAAAAATTTTTCCTTTTATTTCTTTAGTAAGCATTCATAATTTGAAAACTCCAAAAATATTTTTCCTTTCAATAGGAGCTTTGTACATTCTTATATAGTGAAAATGCCAAAAAGATTTTCCTTCGTAATTGTTGGTGTCAGTTTTAGTTGAAGTGTCTAATTAAAAATCCAAATTTTTTTTTTATTTGTTTGTCTTTGGTTGTGTCTCTTAAGTTAAGGTCAATCTGTTAGTTAATCATTAATTGTCCAATCTGGACGAACTACGCACCCCTGATTCTCCTCTCTTGGGAGTGAGATACGTAGGCAGCCTATTGTTGGTTCGGGGATCTTATTTCAAAAATTCAAAAATATTTTTTCTTCACTCTGTATTTAGAGTAGGTGTCATATGCATCTTCAAAAGGAAACAACAAAAAGATTTTCCTTTAATAGGTTCAAGTTTCATTTTCACATAAAATTCAAAAATCGAAAACCCAAAAATATTTTTCTTTGGTAATAGTAGGTTTCGTTTTGTATAGGGAGTTTAAACCTGAAAAATGCAAAAAGATTTTCATCAATTCTTTTGACAATTTGTTATTTTTGATGTTTCAAAAAAAAAAAAGAGTTTAATTGGCCATTTTGGCAAAACTGCCCGAACTACGCAAGATCTAATTTATGTACAACATGATACGTAGGCAACCTACTTTTGGGTTCGATCTAATCATTTTTTTCGTTGTTTTTCATTATTTTTTCTCTTTTAAAGAAAAAACAAAAGCCATAAAGAATGATAAAATGAAGGTAGATAGCGAGAGAAAAAAAGAAAGAAAGGATGATGAGACAATAAAGGGAAAGAACAGAGACTGATACGAAAAAAAGAGAGGGAAAAGAGGGTGAAAAAAAAGGTGTGTTTGGAGGAAAGAAGCAAATAAGTGTAGATAAAAATCGGGATGATGTTAAAATGACCTCGCTACCCTCAAAAGCTGGTAGAAATGGACATGAATTTAGGATAATTTTACCAATGTGATTCCCATGCTTGTTGTGTTCCCTAATCCTAACGGATTTCATCTTTGATGAGCATGTTTTTTCAGATAACAGTGGTAGTTTTGCAACACTCTGTCTAGTCACCCATACTTCATTAGATCAAAAGCAAAGCTCGCCATGGCTAGCAGGGAGATTGAAAATTCGCTCATTGACCCGGATCAGGATCACAGGGAAGAAAGTTCAGAACACAATGATGAAGTAGTAAGGCTAAGGCAACAATTGAGGGCTGTAGGAGGAAGGAAAGAGCTGCTCATGGCTTTCTTTGGCGAGAGTCTTTCTGATCTGGCTTCAGAATAGTTTATCGATCAAGATATAGACAAGTGTAACAGCTGGGATGACTTAGTTCTGAGTTTGTGCAACATTTCAGTATAACATCGACCTGATTTCGGACGAAAAATCCTTGGTCAACATAAAGAAGAAAAGCACTGAAGTTTTTAGGGAATACGCGATAAGGTGGCGTGAATAGGCCACCAGGGTAAAGCCTCCAATGAAAGAAAGTGAGTTGGTAGAGGTTTTCATTCAGACATAGGATGAGACCTATTTTTAATATTTACTTCCGGCAACGGGAAATTTTTTTATTGAAGTCCTCAAAATGGGAGAGATGATAGAGGATGGAATCAAGACCAACCAAATAGTGAGTTTTGCCATATTGAAAGCCACCACACAAGCGATTCAAGGTGGATCTGGTGCATTCGGAGGTAAAAAAAAGAAAGAGAACGTGGCGACTGTCGTAGCTGGAACCCATTTCTATCCCAAAAGACCACCTCGCCCCTATCCCCAATCCCAAGCCCAAGTCTACGCCCAAGCTCCATATATTCCTCCCCACTATTACTACCCTTCACTAAACCCTTTATATTTTATTCCACCACCTCTGTACCCAGTATATAGCACGCAACCATATGCCCAAACCCCTTCTTACCCGAAATGACATGCGCAAGCTCCACAAAATCACCCATCCGCTTCACCAAACTACCAAAACCCCTCCAGACCTAGTTTTCAACCTAGGCCCGAGTATAAGAAAGAGAAGGCGGTCAAAAATCAATTCACACCTCTTGGGGAGTCATATGCTAGCTTGTTTGATAGGTTGAAAAAGTTGAAGGTCTTAAGCCCAATTCAAGGAAGGCTTTCAAATCCACCGCTGATGAATCTCGATTATTCTTTAAGGTGTGTGTGCTTTTCTGACATACCAGGCCATGATATCGATAAATACTGGCATTTAAAGAGAGCTGTCCAAGATTTAATTGACACAAATCAGATGCTGGTCCAGGCCCCGGAGGGTCCAAATATTAACCAGAATTTGCTGCCAACCCATGCTGAAACCAATATGTTTGAATTGGTATATGATGGGAAAGAGTCTTCAAGGTGTTATAAGCCTATCGTCAAGATACAGACCATTGAGGAGAAATCGGTGAATATAACAGAGTCTTTGAAAGTAATGTCATTGAGCCAGGAAGGAATGAGAGAAGATAAAGCCCAAGAAAGCACAAAGAAACCCCTGATCACGGTGCAAGGTGCCAGAAGGTATGTTGATTTAAGTCAGGATAAACCTAAGTTGATAGTGGTAGGAGCTCCGAGTAAGCCCATCTTGATGGTGAAATGAGCGCTGGCAGTGCCTATTGTCCTCAAATAAGTGACCCAACCTCCGATAGTTGATATGAAAAGGGTTCCTTGGAATTATGGGCAGACTGTGATAACCTATCACGGGAAAGAAGTAGTGGAAGAAGTAGATGAGGCAGGGGGTTTGACTCGGTCAGGAAGATGCTTCGTGCCTAAAAGTTTAAGAAAGTCCAAGCCAATTGTGAGTAGACCGTCATTTATCAAAAAGCCTATCACAAAAGAAGAAGCCGATTTTTTTTTGAAAAAGATGAAATTGCCAGAGTATTCAATAATATACCAGTTGAAGAAAACCCCTGCTCAAATTTCCCTCTTATTTTTGTTATTGCACTCCAACGAGCATCGTGATATTTTACTGAAGGTATTAAATGAAGCATATGTTCCTAGGGAGATTACCGTAAATCAGCTTGAGAAAATAGTTGGAAAAATCTTTGAGGTCAATCGGATCAGCTTTTCTGATGATGAATTGCCTGTTGAAGGTACAGGGCATAACTGGGGCCTTTAAATTACAGTAAAGTACGAAGATTTCTACGTTACTCATGTTATGATTAACGGAGGTTCATGTAAATATCTGCCCTATTTCTACTTTGCAAAAGTTGAATATTGGTGCTGAGAGGATCAGGCCCAATAATGTATATGTCAGGGCTTTCGATGGTGCAAAATCAAACTCCATTGGAGAAATAGAACTAATGTTGATCATAGGGCCTGTTGAGTTCGCCATAGAGTTTCAAGTATTGAATACAGACTCCTCTTACAATCTGTTGTTGGGAAGGCCGTGGATCCACAAGGCCAAGGCAGTTGCATCTACACTGGACCAAATGATTAAGTTTAAGCATGACATACAAGAAGTGGTTATTCACGGTGAAGGAGATTTGTTCACCTGCGAAGATTCTCCCTTGTCTTTTATTGAAGCAAATAACGTAGAGGAGATATTCGTCTATCAAATTTTTGATACAGTGCTAGTGAATCATATCCTTGAATGGCAAGTTATACCGGGACTGTAATTGTTTTCTGCTTCTATCATGATGGTGAGTGAACTTTGGAAATATAGATTTGATCCAGGAAAGGGTTTGGGAGCGTCTCTGCATGGTATAGTTTATCCCATATGTCCGAGTGAGAATGTGGGCACGTTTGGTCTGGGATTTGAGCCTACGACTGAAGATTTGAAGAAAGCCAAGGGAAGGAAAGAGGAAATGTGGTCACTCCCTCGCCCAATGCCACCACTCAGTGAATCATTTGTTAAGAGCGGTGTCACAAAACATATGGAATTTGAAGTTGAATTGGTTGATAACTACCAGAACCTTTTTATTGAAGTTGATATGGTCGAAGCAGGAAAAGGTACCAGTATAGCAGACGTGCAATTCATAGGTCCAGCTGTCCGACTCAATAATTGGGAAGTCACTCCTCTCCCCATCAGGAGGGAGATTTGGTAGTTTATTTTATTTTTCTTTCTGTTTATTCGAGTTATTTCAGGGTTGTAATTCGGATTTTAGTTTGTTTATGTTATGTTGGCATCTATGCTTAAACCCTTCTATCTTTTTATTTAATGAAATGCAATAGTCCCTTTTGTTTTGTGTCTAATATATTTTGTTTTTCTTTTTTTTTATACAGTTCTCTTTCTGCTGATTCTAATGACATGACTTGCATGTGGAATTTTCAGCCTGATCTTAAAATCCAAACTAATTAAGATTTAATGAAACAGGATGGGGAATATGATAAGAAGAAGCACTAGAAGAAATAAGCAAAGAGTTGGAACAGTTTGAAGACAAATCGAATTCTAATTTGAATGAGACTGAGCCAATAAATCTAGGGAATCAAGAAGGTGTTAGAGAAACTAAAATCAGTGTACATGCTTTTCCATAGCTAAAAGATGGAATGATTTAAGCATTAATTGATTATAAGGATATTTTTGCATGGTCTTATGATGATATGCCTGGTTTAAGCACTGAATTAGTGACTCACAAATTACCAACTGATCCTGCATTCCCTCCTTTCAAACAAAAGTTGAGGAAGTTTAAAACTGATGTAAGTATTAAAATCAAAGAGGAAATCATGAAATAACTTGAAGCCAAAGTAATTCGAGTGGCTCGTTATCCCATGTGGTTATCCAATGTTGTTCCCGTACTAAAGAAAGATGGAATATTTAAGTGTGTGTTGATTACCGTGATTTGAATAGAGCAAGTCTGAAAGATGATTTTCCACTACCCAGCATCCATATTTTGCTAGACAACTGTGCTAAACACGAGGTTGCCTCTTTTATAGATTGCTATGCCAGATATCACCAGATCATTATGGATGATGAAGACGAGGAGAAGACGTCTTTTATCATACCATGAGGGACCTATTGTTATCGAGTGATGCCGTTCGATTTGAAGAATGCTGGAGCAACATACATGAAAGCCATGACCACTATGTTTCATGATATGATGCATAAGAAGATTGAGGTATACGTGGATGATGTGATTATTAAGTCAAAAAAGTTGGGCTGACCATGTTAAAGATTTAAGAAAGTTCTTTGAAAGGCTTCACAGGTATAATCTTAAGCTCAACCCGGCAAAATGTGTATTTGGAGTTTCATCTGAAAAGCTGTTGGGGTTTGTGGTCAACCGAATTCAATCCCTCGAAAATCAAAGCCATTCAGGATTTGCCCCCGCCCAAGAATAGGATAGAGGTGATGAGTTTGCTTGGTAGACTAAACTACAATAGCAGGTTTATTGCTCAACTCACAACCACTTGTGAGCCCATATTCAAGTTGCTGAAAAAGAGTGCTGTGGTAGAGTGGACTGAAGAATGTTAGGAAGCGTTCGACAGAATCAAAAGATATTTGTCAAATCCGCCCGTGCTGGTACCACCGGAGCCTAGTAGGCCTTTGATCTTATTTCTTTCAGTTGTGTCCTGGGTTAACATGATGTCACAGGCAAAAAGAAGCAAGCTATTTATTATCTTAGCAAGAAGTTCACCGCATATGAGGACAGGTATACTTTTCTTGAAAGGACGTGTTGTGCCCTAACTTGGGTAGCATAGAAGTTGAAGTATTATCTCTCATCCTATACTACTTATCTCATCTCCCGCATGGATCCTTTGAAGTATATCTTTCAGAAGCCTATGCCGACAGGTCGATTGGCAAAGTGGCAAATATTGCTTACCAAGTTCAACATTGTATATGTGACTCGAACAACTATGAAAGCCCAAGTCTTGGAAGATCATCTTGCTGAGAATCCCATCGATGAAGAGTGCGAGCCATTAAACACATATTTTCCTAACGAAGAAGTGTCGTGTGTCGATAAAGTCGTTATTGATGCTGATCCAGGTTGGAAGTTATTCTTCGATGGAGTTATCAATATGAAAAGAGTCAAAATAGGTGCTGTTCTTATCTCTGAATTAGGATAATATTTCCCGATAACAGCACAACTTTGATTTTACTGTACTAACAATATGGCAGAGTATGAAGCTTGCATTCTTTGTTTGAGGTTAGCTGTTGATATGGGAGTCCGGGAATTATTGGTGTTGGGGGATTTGGATTTTCTCATCCATGAAATTCAAGGAGATTGGAAGAAGCGAGATTTGAAGCTCATCCCGTATCGACAATGCTTGCAGGAGTTATGTCAATGGTTTGTGTTAGTAAAATTTAGGTATATTCCAAGGATTCACAATGAAATTACTGATGCTTTAGCCACTCTGTATTTAATGCTCCAACATCCTGATAAAGGCTTCATCGATCCTGTGCATATACAGAGTCATGATCAGCATGCTTACTGTAATACGGTTGAAGAAGAGCTCGATGGAGAACCCTGGTTCTTGGATATCAAGCGATACATTCAGTCAGGAGAATACCTAACATATGCCACCAATGATCAAAAGAGGACTATTAGGCATTTGCCTAGTGGATTTTTCTTAAGTGGGGAGATCTTATATAAGAGAACCCCAGATCTGGGACTTTTGAGGTGTGTGAATGCAAGAGAAGCCTTGGCAATCATGGTTGAAATACACTCTGGAGTATGCGGGTCGCATATGAACGGTCATGTCTTGTCAAAGAAAATTCTTTAAGCAGGTTATTACTGGTTTACTATAGAGAAGGATTCTATTCGATTTGTTTGAAAGTGTCATCAATGTCAGGTACACGGTGATCTGATACGTTCTTTTCCTGCTAAGTTACATGCAATGGCTACTCCATAGCCTTTTGTGGCTTGGGGAATGGATGTGATTGGACCGATTGAGCCGAAGGCATCAAATGGATATAAATTCATTTTGGTAGCCATTTATTACTTCACAAAGTGGGTAGAGCAGTAACCTTCAAGTCAGTGACAAAGAAGGCTGTGGTAGATTTTGTTCATGCCAACATCATTTGTAGGTTTGGAATTCCTAAGATAATCCTTACAGATAATGCTGCCAATCTCAATAGTCATTTGATCCAAGAAGTGTGTCAACAGTTTAAGATCGCACATCAAAATTCTACTCCATATCGCCCAAAGGCCAATGGTGCTGTAGAAGCCGCCAATAAGAATATAAAAAAGATACTACAAAAAATGGTATAAGGGTCTAGACAGTGGCATGAAAAGTTGCCGTTTGTATTGCTAGTTTATCGCATCACTGTTCGCACTTCAACAGGGGCAACTCCATATTTATTGGTGTATGGGATAGAAGCAGTCATCCCTACAGAAGTTGAAATTCCCTCTCTTTGAGTCAGTGTAGAAGCAAATATTGATGATGACGAATGGGTCAAAACCCGACTAGAACATTTGAGTTTGATTGAGGAAAAAAGGCTAACGTCTGTGTGTCATGGCCAGTTGTATCAGAGGAGGATGGCTCGAGCGTATAACAAAAAGGTCCATCCCAGGAATTTTGAAGTTGGTCAATTGGTATTGAAACGTATCTTTCCTCACCAGGTTGAAGCGAAAGGCAAGTTCACCCCTAACTGTCAAGGTCCCTTTGTTGTGAAGAAAGTGTTGCCCAATGGAGCCTTATATTTGACAGATATTGAAGGCAAAATGGCAGAAATGGCTATCAATGCTGATGCGGTCAAAAGATATTATGTATGATATTTTATCCTTTGTTGATTTTATTGCATGTTTAGTACTTGCATTTTTTAAGATTGATATATGAAGTCATTTTATTCTTCTATCCAAACATTGTGTCATCCTTTGTTTACCCTTTTGAGCTTCGTTTTATTTTTTTATTTCATATCCCTCTTTTGGAATCAAAATTGAGTCAAAGATAAATGTCAAGAAAATAAGAATAAAAGAAAGAGTTCGAAAAAAAATCAAATCAAATCAAAACAAAGAACAAGCTTATGGAACTACATGCGACCTAATTCTCCTCTCTCGGGAGTGAGATACGTAGGTTTCCCTATTTTGGGCTCGGTCCAAACAAATAAAGATTTTAGAGTCACCCAGTCAACAAAAACTGGGGCATGAGTTAATGTGTTGTTTGATTCGATTTCAAAAGTTGTAAGTCCCACCCTCACTTCAAGTGTCGTTTGAACCTCTTGCCATCCTTTTCTAACCTTATCTGAAAGCCAAGTTACAACCAAAAAAAGTCCTTCAGATCAATTTTTGATAATGTTAAGGCTAAGAATGCAATGGATATGATGATACATTGTGAGGTATCACTTGTCTCCCTCAGCAAAAGAAATCAGGAAAGAAATACAAAATGAGAGAGTCTTATTGGTGAAAACCCCCACGGGCATCATAAGGCGATGGTGAGTTGAGAGAAATGAAAATGAGAGATTCTTATTAGTGAAAACCCTCCCAGGCACCATAAGGCGATGGTGAGTGGAGAGAAATAAAAATGAGAGAGTCTTATTGGTGAAAACCCTCACGGGCACCGTAAGGCGATGGCGAGTTCAGGAGGAAAGTAAAAAGTGAAAAGAAAGAGATTTGTTGGCGAAAGTCTTTTAAGATGTCGCCAATTGAATGTGATGTATGAGTCCAATGGATTTGAAGAAGCAGCTCAGCGGCAAAGGCATGAACTCAACAACAAATGGGGAGTTTGGATAGGAAGATCAGACAGCTTAATCCAAAATGCATGTCATACTCATTGGAGTTGTTTGTCGTATTCAGATAAGTTTTCTTTTTGAATATGGGATATTTCCCTTTTCTTTCATTTACATATTCATGCTTTTTATCCTTTTATGTCATTTATCAAAATAAAAGTCACCATCATTTCTTTACATTTTAAGTCAAGTCTGTGTCAAAACAAGCGAGAAAAGATTTCAAAATTTACTACCAGTCTTTCCAATTATATGAGAAAAAGCCAAGGACCAGCACATGAAAAAAATATGATCGTAATTCAACACGACGTAAAGGAAGTCTATCAACCGACAGGTTGTTGGATTCATGGAAGCATTTACATTTGGGAAAAGAGTGCACCTCAGAGGCATGGTAAAATGGAAACCCATTGTTTGAGTCAGAGCTTATTTTCCTCAATCTGGATCCAGGTCAATGATGCGGAGAGACAGGGCAAGTGTCAGCGATTTGGAACAAAGATGAAAGGAACGAGTGCTGGGGAAGATACCTGAGAAGCCAAGAGCTGCAAGCCACCACTAAGTTTTTAACTAACAAATTTTCTTTGAATAGGGGCAAATTCGCTTCACTTAATTACCCTACCATTGGAAATGCACATCCGTGGTACTTTACCTTCTGTTCAGGACCCTCCTGGAAAATGGGACTTTACTTTCTGTTCAGGACCCTCCTGAAAAATGGGATGTTACTTTATGTTCAGGACCCTCCTGAAAAATGATATTTTACTTTCTATTTAGGACCCTCCTAAAAAATGGGATTCTACTTTATGCTCAGGACCCTCCTCAAAAATGGGACTTTACTTTCTGTTCAGGACCCTCCTGAAAAATGGGATTTTACTTTCTATTCAGGACCCTCCTGAAAAAATAGGATTTTACTTTCAGTTCAGTACCCTCCTAAAAAATGGGATTTTACTTTCTGTTCAAGACCCTCCTGAAAAATGGGACTTTAATTTCTGTTCAGGATCCTCCTGAAAAATGGGATTCTACTTTATGTTCAGGACCCTCCTGGAAAATAAAACTTTACTTTCTATTCAGGACCCTTCTGAAAAATGGGATTTTACTTTATGTTCAGGACCCTTCTGGAAAATGGTATTTTACTATCTGTTCAGGACCCTCCTGAAAAATGGGATTTTACTTT
>NC_061116.1:140357274-140378222 GCF_002878395.1 Capsicum annuum | reverse complement strand
TTACTATCTGTTCAGGACCCTCCTGAAAAATGGGATTTTACTTTCTGCTCATGACCCTCCTGAAAAATGGGATTTTACTTTCTGCTCAGGACCCTCCTAAAAAATGGGATTTTACTTTCTGCTCAGGACCCTCCTAAAAAATGGGATTTTACTTTCTGCTCAGGACCCTCCTGAAAAATGAGATTTTACTTTCTGTTCAGGATCCTCCTGAAAAATGGTATCTTACTTTCTGTTCAGGACCCTCCTAAAAAATGGGATTCTACTTTATGCTCAGGACCCTCCTGAAAGATGGGAATTTATTTTTAATTTAGGACCTTCTTGAAAAATGAGATTTTACTTTCTGTTCAGGACCCTCCTGAAAAATGGGATTCTACTTTATGCTTAAGACCCTCCTGGAAAATGGAACTTTACTTTCTGTTCAGGACCCTCCTGAAAAATGAAATTTTACTTTCTGTTTAGGACCCTCCTGAAAAATGGGATTTCACTTTATGTTTAGGATACTACTGAAAAATGGAACTTTACTTTCTGTTCAGGACCCTCCTAAAAAATGAGATTTTACTTTCTATTTAGGACCTTCCTGAAAAAATGGGACTTTACTTTTTGTTGAGGACCCTCCTGAAAAATGGGATTCTACTTTATGCTCAGGACCCTTCTGAAAAATGGGAATTTATTTTCTGTTCAGGACCCTCCTAAAAAATGGGATTTTACTTTCTGTTCAGGACCCTCCTGAAAAATGAGACTTTACTTTCTATTCAGGACCCTCCTGAAAAATGGGATTTTACTTTCTGTTCAGGACCCTCTTGAAGAATGAGATTTTACCTTCTGTTCAGGACCCTCCTAAAAAATGAGATTTTACTTTATGTCAGGACCCTCCTGAAAACTTAGATTCTATTTTATGCTCAGGACCCTCCTAAAAAATGGGACTTTACTTTATGGTCAGGACCCTCCTGAAGAATGAGAATTTACTTTCAGTTTAGGACCCTCCTGAAAAATGGGACTTTAATTTCTGTTCAGGACCCTCATGGAAAATGGGACAGCGCTTTCAAAAATGAAATACTACTTTACTATAATTTTTGTTTTAGTTTTAATTTTGTGTTTCAGGAGCTCGCCTGAAGAACAGGGTGATGAAATAGCAAGTTAGGAGCCTGCTTGGAGAATAGAGTGAAGAAATGAAAAGTCAAGCAACAAAGTAATGAAATAGCAAGTCAGGAGCCCGCCTGGAGAATAGGGTGAAGAAATGAAAAGTCAAGCAACAAAGCAAAGCAATTGAAAGCTAAGCAACAAGTTGAAAGAAATTGCAAGTCAGGAGCTCGCCTAAAGAATAGGGTGATAAAAGTTGAGTCAAGATCCAACAGAAGCTGTATAGATAGGATTTTGTAATTTCATTTATGTTTTAACTTGTAATTTTCATTTTTGATGTAATGAGAGAGCTGCGGACCGGAACCTCGATGGAACCTCACTCGACTCTCCAACTCGGTATAGTCCACTTCTTTTCCAACCCTTTGAGATACTTGTGACTTCCTCATGACTTGGGTAGATAGGGTGTCCGACAGGATTCGATTGTCCTTTCTTTTTTTACTCCTCTCTTTAAATAATGATCGGGACAAAATTCGATCTCGTTGTTTACTTCTTTGTCTGAAAACACTGCGTGTTTACATTCAAAGGGGGCATGATGTAGACACATAATTTTGTCCGATAGCACTTTTTACCCATTTTTACCTTATCCTACCGTATACCCTCACCCATCTAATTACATCCCACAAAAATACAAAAAATAAATAAATAAATAACTCTCAACAAAATCCCTAACAAACTTTTATTCTTTTTAACATCCTAACAACCCTTTTAATGAAAAGAAGACACATCACCCATACCCCTACCCCATACCCACGTGACCCTCCCTCTTCTTTTCTTGGCCACAAAGGAAAATATACATGGAGGAAACTTCCAAGATACAACAACAATAACTAGGAGGGACCACAATTGGGAATCAATGGTAAAGAACAGATATATACATATGCACATATCACAAGTGGGACCCTCTTCATTTTTTTCCATTCCATTATCATCAATATAAACATACCCACACAGAAGTTTCCAAAAAAAAAAATCTACATATACACATAGGGAACAAGAACAATATAGACTATTCACGGTTCTCTATTTTTCTATCAATACAACACATACACGAATAGAGAGAAAGAGAGGAGGGAGAGCTCTCAATTATCTTTTTCTCGACAAAAATACACTCACATACTCTCATCACGCTGGAAAACACACCCTCTCACCAGAAACACGTTCTCTCACAAAAAAAAACATACGAACACACGCACCCAGTAAGAAAAAAATGAGATAATGGAGGGCGATTGACGGGGATTTGGGAAAAAAATAGCGATATCGGAGTGTTTTGACAGAAATTCGGCAAGAAACAGCGAAGCTGGTTTAAGATCTGTCGTTTTCTTGAGTTTTTCCGATGAACCTTTCGTCGGAATTAGTTTACAGGTCGTCGTCTACTCGTTTCAGTCCCAAAATCCAGAGATCTCGTCAGTTTCCTTAGATTCGCTAGTAGATTTGGACGGAAAAATGACGTGTTCGCCAGAATCTGACCCTTCTCGTTGGTTTTGGTCACTGTCAACTCACCGGAGTTCAGTTCCTATAGGTGTTTTTAGTTCTTCACCGGATTTAGAGAGCTTTGGGTTCGTCTGTTTCGTGATTGGTTATTGGATATCGTGCTTTAGGGGTATCTCGCAATCTAGTGGGTTCAATATTCATGAGTCGTAGCTCGGCTTGTTGTTGGGGTTTTCGTTCGAGGATTTCGGTCTCGAATTTTTTTTATTATCAACAAAAACAAGTTCTATTGAGGTCTATTTCCTTAACCCGTTCTTTTTTCTTTATCTCGATTTGTTGAATTGATTGTGATTATGCGTGGAGTGATTACGATTGTTTGATCTAGTTGATGTTATGGTTATGTGCTAGACGATTTGATTTTGATGATATGTGGAACGAATTTGAGTAATTTTGGAGGTGATTGATAAAAAGGGAACTCGGGTGGGGAATAGAGAAATTGATAAAATTAGAATGTAGATTAACTTTGGTTTATTGTTGTTTAATTAGGAATAAGCATGAATGTGATAAATTTATGACCTGTTGAAATGGATAGGCAATAAAGGTTCGGGTAGGCAGAATTCTAGGATGTGATGTGTTTGATCGAATGTTTAAATGTGTGTTTTGAACGTTTTGTTTAGTTAGTCAGCTTATTTAATTCAAATGTATTATTTGGTCGGGGAATGCCCCGAGGGATTTGTGTTTATTCACCGGGGAATGCCCCGACGTATTATGTTGGCTAAAGACGTTCGTGAGGAAGGCCCGGGGCGTCGGGTAAAGCATAGGAGTAGTTTAGGATTAGTTTAGAATAGAACAGGTTTACATTTTTGCATTTTTCATTTTTTGAGACTGTATAATTGGACTGGACATTATATTTTGGATTATTTTGTTTTGTTTGCTTGAGTGATTGTTTTTGCGTGCTTTGTGTGGTTTATATATTTGTAATGTCAATTTAGCCGATACGCTCTGCCAAGCGACCGTGGTCAAACCACGGGATCGAGGGGTGCCTAACACCTTCCCCTCAATCAAC
This sequence comes from Capsicum annuum, assembly GCF_002878395.1. Taxonomy (NCBI): domain Eukaryota; kingdom Viridiplantae; phylum Streptophyta; class Magnoliopsida; order Solanales; family Solanaceae; genus Capsicum; species Capsicum annuum. The sequence continues at coordinate 140,374,588 of NC_061116.1, read as the reverse complement.
AAAATTCCTTAGCTGGAATCTCTATTCGCAAACCAGTATTAAAGAGTCAAAACCATTTTGAAAAAAGATATCCATGGGTGACTTGGCACACCCAATATATGCCAAGTGACGACTTTGAGTTTTGATTGTTAAAAATAATCCTTTTTCGAAACAAATTTTCATTTTTTGTCACTTTAATAATTAAAACCCTTTCAACCCTTAAAACTAATCTTTTGGATGTTGAAAAGGGGTGTGACACCTAGTTATTGCAAATAAAAGATTTTCTCAATTTCAGATGGAGAACTTTGCCTTTATCATCACTATACCCCTGAGCTTTATCGTGGAAGAAGTACTTCATATCATTTTCGTACTCCACCTTCTGAGAGATGAATTTTATCTCTTTATTTCTTTTCTAATATCAATTTGAATCTCTGTCACATAAGGTTTTGTGATATCAATTTCAACCTTGTCCTTAGCTGTGGTAGGTCTAGACTTCAACGAAGTAGCCTTATCTAAGATAATTGGGACCTCCAATAGGAGCTATAATTCTTAAGAGGACATCCCATTCGAAGAAGTGCCATCTCAAGTATCCAAATTGGTGCAAGGGTCATCTTTACTTTTAATTTGAAGTCAGCACCCTACTTTAATATTTCATTTGCATATTACATACCGTTAGAAAATTCTTTTCATAGATCAAATTCAATAAAGATGTGATGCATATTATAAGACCCTATTTTGATTGAGCCTTTGAGTGGAACAATTTTTAGAAATTCATCCCCAATTTTTTTGATTGATGGATGAATTCTTGAAAACTTGCCTATGGTGGTTAATTTACAAGTTCAACTAGCAAGTTGTTCTCTCCTTTCGAGAAGGAAACCACCAACTTTCCTTGAACTACATCATATGGTCAATGTGGAAACTTTAATATTTTCTTTGTTAATTTGCCATAAACTTAGCTCAAAGCATTGGTAAAGTTTCTCAAAGGATCTAGGCAGTTGCTTTGTTCTTCCAGATTGGAAGTGGTCTTGAAATTATTAAGAAAGGGAAAATCTGTTCGAGAAAGATTAATTGGATTTTGTGGTTTCTTGACTAAGCTACCGCGAGTTACCTTGAATCCATGGTGAGCTCTACTGTGGTCTGCCAAACTGGTCTAAAGAGACCGTTATGTGTGCATAGTAAAAATTAGTAAAGTTAAAGAGAAGGAGGAACACTTCGCTCTAGTTTGCTGTAAACTTGTAGTCTTTATTTAGAATATTAAAGGGGATTTGTTTAAGATAAAACCTGTTAGTTATAAAAAAAATTGGATAAGAAGTTTCTTGTTTCAATTTTAACCTTGACCTTCTTAAAGAACTTCAGAAGAGGTGTCTTGAGGAAGGACAATTTTCTCATGTGGATTATTTTTTTATATATATCCAAGAATAGATTACACCAGAATTGATATCCTATATTAAATGTGATAAATAAATACTATGATAAGATTTTACTGTAATTAATCTAAAGATTGCTTATATAAAAATAAAAACCCATTTACCTTTATGCCTATAACTACATGGTCACCCGAAAATAGTGGACAAATCTTTTAAATTCTTTAAATGATTGGCTGATCATCAAGACTTCTATAGAGTGATGAGAGGAGGATCGAATGATAGGGTTCATAGAAACAAGATGTACATAGTTGGGAAAAGATCAAACAGGTAAAGATGAGGCTAAAGACAATAAACCTATAACAGTCTGATTTTCTGGAATCGGAATGCCACACGGTGCTCATGATTCCAAAGGACCACAAGCTATCCCTCTACTGATATCTGTACCTGAGCACTGTATAATATAATATAATAAATACGAAAAACTGGCGGAAACTTACCATAAGGTTCAAAACATCTAAAATACTCAAAACTGAACACTGAATACTGATACATCTGTCTGAAAAGCCTCTAACTATCTGAACTGTGGAGTTGATGGGATATGTCCCTAACTAAATCCGTCTATTAAAAAAATTGAGTCTAATGCCATAATAAAATAAGGATCATCCTCAAATGAAGAGGACTCATTTCCACGTCTACTACTTATGACTGAGTCTGGACTGCTAAGGGTGTTCTGGATCTCACGCTTTTGAACCTATGGTATAAGATACCATAGCACAAGAGAAAAGTATGTGTCAGTACTTTGAATGTACTAGTATGCTAGATAAGGTAAGGCTAAATACAAGGGCTTATGCAAGAACATAGCTTAACTGAATAGCATGAGAGTACTGAATGAGGACATATGCATGAATGCACAAACCATAACTGGAATCAACTTGACTTTGAATACTGATACTCGGATACTGATTTACTGATCTCTAAACTCACTACTAATATTGAGATACTATATAACTAAATCTTCTAATATTGATAACTGAGTACTGAAGTTGAGATCAGTCCTCTCTAGCGGAAGATATCTGAATCTTTTAATAATAGAAATGACAGACTGAGTTTGAGATTAGGCCTATCTAACGGGTGACCTCCGGCTCTATTAGTACTAATACTGATTAACTTTATGTGAGACAAGTCCTATCTAGCAGGTGGTCCATGAATCTATGGAACTATCTAAGTTTCTTACTGAGATGGGTGACTGTATCTGACAGTCCTGCTTTCTGAGTTCTACTCTGAAGACTGATACTGAAACTGCAACTATGGGAATTCTCACTTAACCGACATGCCCCAAATCTGATCTAGAAGGGTCCAACCTGTAACAGCAGCTGGAAGGGTGTTAATACCGTGCCACGGGTAAAGACCTCTGCTATGGTCAAACCTCTCTAACGGGTGACCCTAAACAGGAAGTCAAGCCTAAGGCAATATGAAGTCAAGGCTTAAGCTAACGGGTGACTCCTGGTCCTGTGCTGGCTACGCAGTTCTAGAGTTCAGGGACTATTACTAATGACTCTGCCTCTCTAACGGGAAAGTCATCATCCCTACACTCGCTCAATGCTAGTTTCTACTCCCAACTGAAAGACACTAAACTGATTCTTGGACTGTACTAGACTGAGCTGAATCTATTACTGATTATCTTACTTGACTGATCTGACTAAGTTTTCTTGATTCGTTATCTGACGGAATACTTCTGAATTCTACTTTCTGTCGAAATGCTACTGAGTTATGTAACTTACTGAGCTTTACTGAAATCTGAATTGAATACTGAATACTACTGTGGTCTGAACTGAATACGAAACTGGGTTAGACTGATACTGATACTGGATTGAACTGGTACTGAGATTACTGAATTTTCTTAAGTTTGAACTGGCTGAATTCTACTGATCATAGCATGACTGAAATTATCTTGAGACTGAATCGGCTCTAGACAAGCAGCTAAATTTTTGGGTATAAATACCCCTAGGACTCGATAGCATGAATAAATAAGACAGGACCACACTTGAATATCATGACAATGGACTTTCATTCACAACACAATCAATACGATATCTCGTCAATCACTTGAATGTCATAAACATGTAAATGTATAGGAAATGTATACTAATATCTCATAGTTGTTCAATAAGGAATACAAATGGATAAGAATGCATGCATCTTATCATAATACATTCACTAGGTCATTTCAACAAACGCTTGGCATGCACTGGTTATCACAAAATTGGGGATTTCATGCTTAACATACTAAATAGGCACTATTATTTTTACTTAAGCATTCTGTCAAACATATGGGGAGCATGCTTTGGTTATACCATAGATTCTATACTTAATTATCATGAATATATCAATATCATGCAACTTGAAGAGGGTTTATTTTGAACATCATACAATTCATCACATACTAAAATCAACTTTTGAAATTGGTAGTCTAAATCATGAATTAAAATCCAACAATACAAAATCATGAACTCTAATACACATAAATCATGAAATCTCATATTCTTGAGCTTCTTGGGTGGAAGGAACCCAAGAATCAACATCTAACATACCTTAGAAGACTCTTTCTTGAAGGTTCTTGAAGAAAATCCTTAGTCTTGTTCTTGATTTCTTGGCTAGGGTTCTTGCCCCTTTGAGAGAAAACATAATGTTCTGGAGTGAGGAAAATAATGAAATAAGGGATTATTGGGCATTTTATTTCGTGTTTAGGGATGATAGGGGTCATGGGAAAAGTCTAAGATGCCCTTGGAATTAAATAATGGAATCTAAAAATCTCGATTTTCATGCTGGCGCGACGCACCATAATCGTGCCAGCTTATTGTAAATTGGACAATTGAGAAATTGGGCCTTGGCACAGTCGGTGGAAATCGCATTGCCACCTTGGTTGTGAACTAAAAAGACACCACGATGTGGTGGAATCATGGAGGCTCACTGGAATTTGACAATTGCTATTTTAGCTGGCTCCGCGACGCGCTGAAGTACTAGGTGGTACGCTATCTCAGTAAAATGACTCTAACTCTTCGCCCGAGTGTCGGATTTGGGAGAATTTGGTATCGACGGAAAGATTATTTAATTCTCTACAAGACAAAAAGTCAATATTAGGAAAATTCTACATGGTTTAAAATACTTCTCACTTGGGAAGTCAGCCCTTACTCCCCTTAAGGATGAAACTTGACTTAAAGAAAATTTGGGGTATTACAAAGTCACAATGAGTTTTCTGGGATAACTATTTAATTAAATATGATCAAGAAATAACTCAGGGATATGCAACAATAAATGTAGTGATGGCCATAATTTACATCTTCTGAAAGACGAGAAGCCACTGAGGCGACAATTGGAGAAATGGGAAAAAATTGAAGAGAGTGTAATGAAACAAAAATCTTAAGTCGATTGGATTAGGGTGGGGGGATCGAACAGTACATATTTTTGTGCAAGACTAAAGAACAGATAAGCTCATAACAAGATAAGATCTTTGACTACTGCAGCTGGATAGTTTTAACCACAAAGAAGAAGTTTAAAGAGGAAATTTTAGGCTTCCATAAGGGGTTGCTAGGCACAACGACTGGTTGTCTTCCAGCACTTCAATTAGATGTGACGAAGAAAGGTTCTGTATTAAATAAATCCCAGCAATTAAAACTAATAGAACCTATCTCCGGTGATGAGGTGCTCCTAGCCCTTAAGGGTATAAATGATACTAAGACTTTGAGCCTTAATGGTTTAAATGCTTGTTTCTTCAAAAGAGCATGGCCTATAATTGCAGAAGATGTAGTGGTTGCTATCCTAGACTTATTTAGTACTCAGAGGCTATACAAACCAGTCAATTATGCATGTGTGACACTGATACCAAAACTCAAGAATCCTACTAGAGTGAAAGAATTTAGGCCTATATCGTGCTGCACAACACTTTACAAGATAATATCTAGGATACTTATTACCAGGAAATAAAGCCCTTACTAGTGGATAGAAGTCAATCATTATTTCTCTGCGATAGACTAATCACAAATAACATTCTTCTAAGTGATGACTAATCAAGTGCTATGGTAGGAAGAACTTGCCGCCCTGATGTATGCTAAAAGTGGATATACAGAAGGCATACAACTCTGTTTAATGGGCATTCATGAAGTAGGTCTTAATTGGTTAAAACTTTCCTGATATATTCATAGGTTGGATAATAGAGTGTCTGACCTCTGTTTTGTATTCCATATCTATCAATGGAGAATTAAATAAAGCTTTTCCAACAAAGAAAGGATTGATACAAGGGGACCCCATATCCCTTTATCTCTTTGTATTGGCTATGGAGTACTTCAGTAGGATGGTGCAAAAGCTGGGGAGAGAACCTGACTTCTAGCTTCACCCAAAATATATAAACTATACCTCATTCAATTGGGGTTTGCTGAAGATTTATTGTTGTTTTGTAGGGGTGACTCCAAATCTTTGCAAAAGGTGTAAAAAAGCTTTCAAAGATTTCTAAAGCCTCGGGCTTGATAGCCAATACCGGGAAGAGCTCCAAATACTTTGGAGAAGTACAAGACACTGTCCTATAGGGTATAATTCAATATTTGGGATTCTCCAAGGGCAAACTTCCTTTTATGTACCTTGGAGTGCTGCTCAGTACTAAGAAATTATATAGTTCCAGCCCCTTATAGATAAGATAGTGGGCAGGATTACATCAAGGACTACAAAATTTCTTTCCTTACGCTGGAAGACTATAATTGATCAAAGCTGTTCGCAGTATTGGTCTTAAGTATTTCTTTTACCTAAGAAGATTATACAGCAGATAGAATGGATATGCAGAAGGTTTCTCTGGACTGGATCCCATGAAAGATCAAGGAAAGAATGGCAACATGGGACACATTATGCTTACCTAAGTCTGTTGAAGGACTAAATATTACAAACTTGGAGATTTGGACAAGGCAACTGTGTGGAAATTATTATGGAACTTATCCACTAAGAAAGACAAACTTTGAGTGAAGTGGATACGTGTTTATTATGTCAATGGAAAACACATTTGGGACATAATGCCACAACAAGCATCATGGGTAACACATTGGATATTCAATGCTAGGAAAACTATGGAGAAGGTTGGTACAAACTATGAGAAATTAACTAGCATGGCCAATTTTTTCATACATGATGTAAACTCTAGGTTGAGGGGTCTGATTCAGAAAGTGAGTCAGAGGAGAGCTATATGTAACAAGCAAGGTACGCCATGTGAATATTCATCCTCTATAGTTGTCTTACAAGGAAAAATCCACACTAGAGATAGATTATTTTCTTGGGGGGATGATTGACGACATGACATGCCCACTATGTGGAGTTGCCAATGAATCAATTGATCGCCTCTTCTTTCGATGTGCATATTCAAATATTATGTGGAGAAAGCTATTAAAGTGGCAAGGTCAGAATAGGCAACCGCTATCATGGTCTGAGGAATATGCTTGGTTCGTATCCCAGGCCAATAGAAAGGGTGCAAGATGAGATATAGAGAATAGCGTTGGCCGGTAATATTTATTTCTTGTGGCAAGAACGTAACTAGAGAGTTTTCCGATATATACAAAGAAGACCAGAAGTCTTATTAAATTGATAATTCAGGAGGCTATGTGTAGGTGCATGATGAAGCCAAAACTATATGCTCGACTGAGTCATTTGAATTACTATCCTCAGTAGTTTATAGATTGTAGCTGGACATGATGCTTTACCGATATCTTTGGACTATGTCCAAAAATCAAGCTGTGATCTTGTAATGAATATTACTTGATAATAAATGAAAACCGATTACCAAAAAAAAATAAATCCAACAAAATACAAAATTAAATAATCCCACTTTTATTTCAAAATAATTTTTCTTTTTATCCCATAGCTAAGCAAACTCTTTAGGTAAATGATCAATATGATTAAAGATTATTTATTCTTGGAATTCGTTTTTCCTTATATGATTATTAAACTTATAATTCAGTGATATAAATATGAGTTCGTTTCTCATTATTTTTTTTTTACTTTTCAATTTTTTTTAAATTCCTTTCTAGAAGCTTTCACCTTTTTAAGTCTCCCGATAACTCGAACCACAATTAAGATTAGAGGTAAGGAATACTTATTATTCATATTACTCCCTCTTATCCCTGTCCCCGACTTTACTCTCCCAAATTTGGAATATTTATGTTTGATTCCTTATTTTTTTCTATGCATGTTCAAAATTTACTGAAATGACTAATTATTAATAAAGTAGAATGACGTTCGTGCTTGCATTCCTATAATTGTCAGTACGTCATTGGAAAAATTCAGTATTTTCCTGTCACTAATTTCTGGTTTGTTGACTAGTTTGCTTCCATGAATTTACTCTTTACATATTTGAATTAGTATACTTACAATCCAACCTAGCGATATTTTTATTCTCTAGTTTACCCTCACAAAAATAAATTTATATTGCTATTTGTTTCATGCTGCAGAATATAAAACTACATGTCTTTTTAAACAAGGCGTGTACATGCATTCACGTGCTTCTTGTCCAACATTTAAGTCATAATCTATTGTGATTAATTATCTTAACTTATGACAAAGTGTTTCCATTATAGATGCTCCCGTCTCAAATTTTCAATAAAAATTTACGCATATTCCTCAACATCAATTGTAACAAGCTTGACGTAATTTTGTGACTTATTGGGAGCGTATTGAATTTTGATTTGATTCACAATTCAAAGGAGAGTTTAACTTAATTTCTTTTTTGGGATAAATAAATACACAAACTTCTAAAAAATTTGACTAGCACCATCCCTCCTTAGAAAATTTTTAAATGATATTTGAAATAAAGGAAGGCTGACGAGTCTGTAGACAACAAAATTTTATTAAATTTAAATTCGTATGAAATTCGGATTAAATTAAATTCAAATTATATTAGTTCTAAATAAATACTGTGGATTAATATAATGCAATTAATTATTTAAATCCAAACACATGGATTTAAAGAAAGTCCAATATTTATTGGGCTAGTCCATTAATTTGGGCTACAAATAATGAGTCACTTTGCTAAGCTCAATATATTGTCATATTCTAAAGACCCAAAGGAGTGTCACATGTCAAATGACGTAGCATACCAAGTCAAGTGAAGGAGCCAATAGACCATGCCACATGTCAAAATGATGCAGCAGACCTAGTAAAATCAAAAGCCCATAAAAGGCGCCACGTCACTTGAATTTGATTGGTCAAAGGAAGTTCATCTTCATCAAGAATCTTCCCTTTCCACAACTATAAATACGGGTCTCATAATTTAGAAAAAGGATCCCCAGAACTCTAATGAGAGCAAGAGAAAGCTCATGGATCAAACAACGTAGTTTCTCTACAAAGCTCAAGTATTCGAATCCAATTCATTAAGATTCAAGATCAAGAACGCAAGATTCAAGAACAAGCCCAAAAGCCCTTGAATTCAAGCACAAGTCAAGATCAAGTCCACCAAATCAACAAATCAAGTTCAAATTCAAGATCAAACTCGAAGCCTTTGAATTTATATTTGAAAAGGTGAATCAGAGGATTCATAGAGATTGTAACACTCATATTGAAATCAATAAATTGATTGTTGCAATATTTTTCTTGTCACGATTTATTTATTTTTGGTCGTAAGAATTTTTATTGTCCAACAAATTCTGGCACGCCCAGTGAGACAATCTCTACCTCTCATCTTAAATTTTTCGACTTCAAAGTTCAACAAAACTGAAATGACTTCCAAGAAGGTTAATTATTAATCAACTACTTCCAAGTCTGCTGATTCAAAGTTCTCTGCTGAAGTAGAAAGCATCCTTGGTGTTACTTTTGAAAGCTTGAGAACTGCCACAAGAAGCAAGGCAGGCTTGCTATGACAACAAACACATCAAATGTCATCCACGCCAACTCCAGTTTTTGGATCTTCAACCCTAAAAGGATTGAAGTCCAATGCAAGAGTTTCGGAAGAGGAAATCAGTGTGGTGGAATCTCTTAAGAAGACTCTATCTCTACTTGAGCATTCCGATTTCAAATACTCTGGCGCAAAGAGCGATCGATGGTCGTTCAACAAATGCGTCATCTCCACTTATACCACATAAAATGAGAATTTCAAATATCAACTTATGCTATAATCTGTGTTACTCTCCAACGTCTCCAGTGATCATGTAAGCAATGGTGACTAATGCCTCGTCTATAGAGGAGCAACTTGCAAATCTGACAAAGGCAATTGAGGGCCTGACCAAATATGTTTAGAATCAAGATGCTCGAATTGATAAGATAGTGGGTAGGATAGAAATCTTGATAGACGGAAAGTCTAGACATGTACCTGGAAAAATCTTTAGAGGCTCATGAGATAGAACATCCTGTGAACAAACACCACCAACTAAAGAGGTACAAGTTTCTCCTGAGAGAATGATCCCGATATAGCAATTAAAGGAATTCATTGAAGGGAGCCTCAAAGACATGTATGATGTTGTCACCAAGTCTTCCCTTATGTAAGACAAGCCTTACACTGTGAAAATAGATAGCCTCAAAATACCTGTCGGCGATCAATCCCCCAAATTTTAACAATTTGAGGGCAAAAGAAACCCAAAACAGCATGTTGCACACTTTGTTGAGACATATAATAATGCTGGAACTTACTGTGACTATTTTGTCAAATAGTTTGTTCATTCCCTAAAGAGAAACACCTTTGATTGGCATACAGACCTTGAGCCTAACTCCATCAATCGTTGAGAGCAATTAGAGCATGAGTTCCTAAATCGCTTTTATAGCATAAGACGTATAGTAAGCATGGTAGAGATCACAAATACTCAACAAAGAAAGGATGAACCAGTCTTTGATTTCATCAATAAATGGAGAAATGCGAGCCTAAACTGCAAAGATAGGATTAATAAAAACTCTACAATGGAGATGTGTATCCAAGGAATGCATTAGAAGTTTCTCTATATCTTGCAAGGCATTAAGCCGAAATCCTTTGAAGAGCTAGCTACCTATTCTCATGACATGGAGTTGAGCATGTATTCTACTAGAAAGGGAGTAACACCTATCAATGACCCTAGAAGGGGAAAGAATAAGCAGGAACCCAAAAGATGGGGCAAGTTTGTTCCCAAAAATTACAACAAGGAATCTATGAATGTTGATGTGTCTCCTGTGAAGGTCACCACGAAGGTGAGAAAGAAGCAAAGCCTAAAGACTACTTCTCAAGCACGTCCAAATCAGAAGTTAACTTTAAATGAGATGTAAGAAAAGGAATACCCTTTCCTTAATTTTGATGTTGCTGAAATTATCAATGAATTTCTTGAGAATAAGCTCATTGAACTCCCAGAGATTAAGCAACCCAATGAAGCTAGAAGAACCAATGACCTAAATTATTGCAAGTATTATATTCTTGTGAGTCACCCCTTGAAAAAGTGCTTTTTCTTTAAATACAAAGTCATGCAATTGGCAAATGAGAAAAAGATCTTCTTCGACGATTAGATGACCAGTTCTCATCAAATTTCTATCACTTTTGGTTCATTCAATCCAGTTTAAATATGTATCAAGGAATATAAGAATGAACCATTAGAACATGATAAGACATCGGTTCACGAAGATAATGACTAAGGTTGGACTCTGGTAACTAGGTGTAGATGTAAGAAGATAAGTCTACAAAAGGAGTTATTCGAGTAGCCAACTAGAAGGAAGGTGGTAAAGAAACCAAGGAAACAGAGGTTGTTGAGCATTCAAAGAAGATGAAGGACATAGAGCTTCACCACTAAAAACCACGTCGTTTAGTGACTTTGGATGAATTCTTACCAAGTTGGGTCTGTGCTAAGGCTGCTCAAGTAAACTTGAGGCAGTATGTTTTAATACTGGCAAAAAGGGATCAAAGGGTAAAAACCCACCCGTGGAAGTTCCTCCATCTTCTGAAAAGCCTATGGAGTCACTTAGCCAAGAGACACATGTATGTGATACAAAAATTATATTTACAAATAACGATCTTCTACTTAAAGAAACCCTACACAACCGTCCCTTGTATATGGTGGGTTAAATTTTAGGAAAAAAGATAAATAGAATCTTGATAGATAAGGGATCTGCATTCAACATCTTACCTATACGCACAATAAAAGAACATGACATAACTACTGGCGAAATGGACGAAAGTCGTATAATGATCTAAGGCTTTAACCAAGGGGGCCAAAGGGCCATGGGATCTGTCAACTTGGGGATTCATATGGATGATTTTCGATCAAATACGTTGACACATTTAATCAATGCCAAAACTTCATACAATATATTGCTTGGTAGGCCTTAGGTATATGAGAACAAAATTATCTTATACTCTTACTATCAATGATTGAAGTACCTCGAAGGCGGAATGGAAAGAAAGATAGTTGCTGATGATAAACCATTCACTAAAGTTGAGTCACACTTTGTTGATGTAAAAGTCTACTTAAAGAATTATGTTGTGAATGAGAAAAGAGTTGAAGATGTCACCCAGACCAAGTATGATGATCTTGAATCTAAGAAGGTCACGATGACTGTCGAAAAAGTTGCCACTAAAAAGCCCCTCTTCACTTTAAATAAAAAAGCATACATCCATGAAAAAGAATGCAACTCCGATTCTCCGATATATACCAAAGGTAAAAAGGGATAAAGATTACTCATCTAATGTCCAAGATAATATGCTAAAAGGGCTAACTTTACCTGTCAGATGGATTGACGCAATAAGCCCATTCTAAAGGCTACTTGGAGAGTCTATGGCTCAAAATTCTCCACAAGATATGACACTCCCACCAAAGCGTACAAAATAAGACTCCAATCAAAATGTATACAAACTATTTGTAAAGGTTGGATATAGTCCTAATGAGCCATCCAGGTTGGGCAAACTTTTGTCGGAAGGTACAACTAGGTAGATACGTGAAGGCCTAGGATACACGCCGCCACTTCCAGTTCGCATCGCTATAAGAAGGGCAGTTAGCAACTACATCATCGTGAAAGAAGAATCCACTCTTTTTAATAAAAAACCTTCTATCTTTGATCGACTTGGAGAATCAACTGCAAGAACTTCTATATTTGAAAGGTTGGTACCTCTAAATAAGATGAAAAACAACAAGTGTTAGAGAAGTCATCAAAGCATGATGATGCACTCTTCACTCAAAATCCAAAAGCATTTCTAAAGTTTGTTTCCTTCTAGAATAAGGAGATAGACAAACCTGGTGGTTTTATGGAATGAGGTATTAAAAGCTAAAGCTCATACCGTGGTTTATACCAAGATACATGAGGAATATGAAAAAAGTGTTGGATCCTCATATCGTGTTATGACCCAAAATGGAAATGAGGTCTCATCCAAAATAAAGGTTGATGAAGAGATATAAGATACTTTCTAGTGTTACCATATATCCATCAATGATAATGATCCTCAAGAGAAGGAAGATGATGGATATGCTTGATTTCAACTTAAAGAAGGAGTAAAGGCCACAATAGATCCCTTGAAGGAAGTTAATCTTAGAATTGATGAAGACCCAAAAACAACTTACCTAAGTGTGTTTCTAGAAGTAGAGGAGGAAATTACTTATATGGATATAGTCAAAGAATATATGGATGTCTTCACTTGGCGTAACAAATAAATGCCTGGATTAGATTGATGTTGGGTATATTTATGCATTCTAGCATACTATTCTAGCCTTTTTAGCCTTGTTTTGAGGATGATTCATGTGATATATGAGTTTATACTAATATAAATATGTATCAATATGTTAAATCATATGTTTATGATGTTCAAAGTGAGTTTCAAACAAGTTTGTACCTAAAAGATTCATTTAGAGTTCAATACTAGCTTGAGCTAGGTGCTTGTCTAGTTAATTTCGGTGGATTCTATTGTGTTTAAAGTGTTACAAATGGTTTTTATGTGTAATTATATGTGAAAACACTCATTGATAATTCTCAAGGGTCAATTGGATCAAGACAAGGGTCAAAACAATGAGTTAAAGATCAAAGTGAAATTAGACTATGCTTAGCTTATATTTCTAGTTCGTCGTGTTGGATGTTGTGCTGTTTTAAGCTTTAAATTATGGTGTTTAATTCTTTAAGATGCTTGGTGAATGGATTTTTATGATATATGAAGGATATACAAGCTTCAAATCAAGTGGAAACAACTCAAAAAGGATCAGAATGGCTCAACGAAGGCACAATACGCAGATTGACGAACTTTTAGACCCCTGGTGTTGCATTTGGCAGATGGGTCATTTACATATTCGGATGGAATAATTGAGGATGTCCTCATAAAGGTTGGTAAATTCATTATACTTGCTGACTTTATTGTTCTTGATTTTGAGGAAGATAAACAGGTACCAGTCATCTTGGGGCATCCATTTTTAGCAATCGGAGGAGCGTTAATTGATGTTAGAGAGAGCACGCTCAAAATGAGGGTAGAAGTTAAAAAGGTAGTGTTTGATGTATATAAAATACCCAAAATTATGTCCCAAGTTAAAGATTTATATATGATCAATGTTATTAAAGGGGACAAGTGTGGTATCAGTAGTCCACAAAAGACCCCTTCAAACTACCCGATTAAGCAGCCTAAGACTCTATCTCCTAAGCCTGAAATTATAGAAGTTAAAGAGCCTGAAAAGGCTAAAGTTGAGATGCTGCTCTTGATAATTCACAACCAAAAGGGGTGAAAAGGATAAGAAGATGGCCTCTAAGTGTGAGGAAAAATATGAAGAAATATGGTTGAGTTGAGTTGGGTCGTGCCGCGACACTAAATCAGGGCTGCTTGGGAGGCAACCCAAGTTAATTAGGTATGTTTTTTTTCTTCAGTTTTTTTGTTTTTAGTTTTTGTAGTTTTTTTTTTTGGTTGAGTCACAGGTTAATGGGAAATCTGAGTACCATAAACTTGAGCTAAGAAGCATGGCAAAGACTGAGTGTGGGATCCCATGGATCTTTTTTATGCAAAAAGATGCAACTAGCTAGGCCTAGAGGCTTCAAGGAGTATTTCTATCTCTTACCTTTAAAATTCACTTGGGGTACAAAGTAGATTTTTAACTGTGGGGTGGGAAAATTTCCAAATTTTGGCTCAATTTAAAATTTGTTGTATGAGATATTCTTGTTGGTGTTATTTGTGATTACATGATGCAAGTGGGTTTGTTTGTAAAAGCATATTGATTGAGTGAATTGCTCTTTTGAGACTCTTAGGCTCATGTTTATGACTCTTGTACTTGTTAGCTTAATTTTAAATTCATGCTATTATTTGGTTGGGAGTCTATGAAGATCCTATTGAGTTGAGCATGTGCCATAAGTAATGTGAGGTATTTTTATATTCCTTGTTGCATGTGATATCTAGAACTTGCCCGATGTGTATGTAAGCGAAATAAAGAATGTGGGTTTAGGTGATGATTTAGGCATTTCTTTGATAGCCTTATTCTATACCTTCTATTTGTCCTACCCGTTGTGTATTATCCTAGTTAACCCCCATTGAGCCTTTAGCCTTTTCTTTGGTATCTTCATATGTAGCCTAATCCCCTTTTTTGATAGGCCATAATTTCATCCAAAAAGCTCCCAAGTGCTTTAATAAAAAAAAGATATAATTGAAAAAAGGAGCATGAGAAATTAAAGAAGAAAAAGATAAAATTGATGCACCAAGGTAATAGTTATTGGTGTTAATAACTGATGTGTGGTGGATGAGTGTGATATGATTTATGCTAGAATATTGCCATGATTGTGAAAAAAAGAGAAAAAAATTGATTATTGTGGTAGTAAACTATGTGTCCACCAAGTATTTGTGAAAATGCTTAAAAGAGATGGGGTAAAAATAAAAGGTATGGATGAATGAATAAGTGTAGTTTAGTTGTTGGAGAGTGACTTTAAATGTATAATGTAGTGTATTAAAGTGCTTAGAGAGGTTAGTCACTATTCCCAAATAGTTCCTACCCGTCTCTTAGCCTACATTACAATCCGGAAAAGTCCTAATTGATCTTAAGCTTTACATTCGACTATTAGTGGAGCATTATACTAAGGGAAAGCCTATGGTTTATTATGTGTAACTTGTAAATTCTTTGTGAGAGTGAGCGTAATTTGATTCTTGTACCCATCATATTCTAAATTGCTTAATTATGAGTGATAATGGGCAACTCTCTTGTTATGAGGGGTAAATGTTTGATGAATGTTGGTTATTTGTATGATGTCCTTGATTGGATGATAATAATGAGTTTTCCAACTAGGAGACTCAATTCTTGAGGCTAGGATGTTTTGGAGTAGTGTTCATAAGCTTTGAATTGTGTTTGTAACATGCTTAGTATAGTAACTTGCATTCCGTGTAGTCATTGTAGTGCTAGCTTAAGTGTCTTGCATGTAGTAAAAGTGTATAACCTCCAACTCATGAGGTTTCTAGTAAAGAGTTGTTCAATGACGAACAAGGCTTTAAGTGTGGGGTGGTAATGTTGGGTGTATTTATGCATTCTAGAGTCACTATTCTGGCCCTTTTAGCCTTGTTTGAGGATGATTCATAGGATATATGAGTTTATAATGAGATAAATGTGTATCAAAGTGTTAAATCATGTGTTTATGATGTTCAAAGTGAGTTTCAAATAATTTTGTACCTAAAAGATTCATTTAGAGTTCAACCCGAAAAACTAGTATTACTAGCTTGAGCTAGGTGCTTGTCTAGTTGATTCTGGTGGATTCTATTATTTTTAAAGTGTTAAAAATTGTTTTTATGAGTAATTATATGTGAAAAACCTTGTTGATAATTCTCAAGGGTCAATTGGATCAAGCCAAGGGTCAAAACAATGAGTTAAAGATCAAAGTGAAATTAGCCTATGCTTAGCTCGTGTTTCTAGTTCATCGTGTTGAATGTTATGATGTTTTGATCTTTAAATTGTTGTGTTTAATTCTATAGGATGCTTGGTTAATGTATTATTATGATATATGAAGGATATGCAAGCTTCAAATCAAGTGGGAATAACTCAAAAAGGCTCAGAATAGCTCAACAATGGCACAATACGCAGATTCATGAACTTTTGGACCCCTGGAATATCTTGCGTGTGTGTGGACTATAGGAGTGGCCAAAATACTAGCCAATAGGTGCGTGGTGGTTCTAAAGGCGATTAGCCCATGACGTGGGCTCATTTTGGTGCTCCCTTGCCTTAGAAAATTCTCAATAACAAATTCTAGAGAGGTAGGGCAATTTGGAGGCGACACCTCACCTGGAGCGGGGCTCTACCCAGGGCACCTCCCCACCTAGTCCGGGGCTCAACAACTGAAGGTTTTCTTGTCTAACATGGAAAGGGCTTACTCCTATACTATAAATACATGTTGTATCATGTTTTTACACATCTTTGGACTTATTTTGGAGAGAAAAGGGCTGCTACAACTTCTTCATTAGGTTTTTATTATTATTATTTAGTTCATTCATGTTTTTAGTTGTTAATTACTATTTTGTGATTATGATTATGACTATGCGTGGCTAAACGCCCTTTTTCGAGATTGAAGCCAAGAACATGATTATTATTGCTATGGATTAAGTTTGTTTGTTTTGCTTATCAATGTTGGTGAACTCGGGAGAAGGAATAGGGCGAAGAACATAGGAATAAATAGAGTATGGTTCTTGATTCTTTATAAGTTATGAAACTTGAATTAGTATCTAGGACAGGGATGTACTTAGATATCTTATTTGATTCATATGTAGGATGATATTTGTTAAGAACTTAAGTGAATTATTACATCCCCTCTCGACTATGTAGGTGTAAGGTTCAAATTAGGTAATAGATTAGAGGTTGGAAAATTATAATCGCACAATTAACCCTACAAATCAACAACCAAGATAAGCAAGTTAACGAATGAAATCCAAAAGCATAATATGATTGTTTCGAGTGTTTCAACCCTAGGTTATTCTCTTATTGATTGTCTCAAGACCTTTACTTTCCGCATTGTTTAGTTTTAATTTACAATTTCCAAACTCTTTATTTGGTTAC
>NC_061116.1:140209343-140354274 GCF_002878395.1 Capsicum annuum | reverse complement strand
GTTTAGTTTTAATTTACAATTTCCAAACTCTTTATTTGGTTACTCTCGCATCAATTGAATCTAAAGTGTGAATTGAAATCAAATCATTGCCAAATCTAGTCTCTGTGGAATTAATAACTCGGCTTTCTTGAAGGCCACTATATTACTTGGTAGACTACGTACACCTGCGTGTGTGCTTGAACGCTGTCATAGATCCAAAAGTAGTAGTCCATCAATTGGCGGTCAAGAACAGGGCTCTTCCTATTAAGCAAGCCCAAAGACGCTTTATTTCAGAGTTGGTTCCATTGATTAAAAATAAAGTTAACAAGCTCATTGAAGCTGGCTTTGTTTGTGAAGTCAAATATCCCACGTGGTTTCAATTATTGTTTCAGTGTACGTAAGAAGAATGGACAAATTTGAGTTTATTTTGACTTTTGGGATCTCAACAACGCCTGCCCTAAGGATGACTTTTCAACCCCCATACCAGAGTTGATGATTGATGCCACCACTAGTTATGAGGAAATGTCCTTCATGGATGGTTCATCTGGCTACAATCAAATCCACATGGAACTAAAGGATGAAAAACTCTCTGCATTGCTGTAATACCCTGTATACTTCTAAGCTATAAATCGGACCTTCGGTCCTATGAGTGTAAACTCTAGTCCTGTAATTCTGTAACACCCCGTATTCAAGTACGTGTATTGGCATATTCAAGTACATGTATTGGTCTTATTTATATGGAATTAATTTTTTTATTTTATTTATACCGGAATTTGTCCGTCGATGGTTCCATGCAAAGGTTATTGAATAAGATTTCTAACGATATAAAGATTTCCAAAAACGGATAGGTTTCGGATATAATCGAGCACGTTTGAAACTATAAGACGGTGGCCGGCATATTTGGGAATAGTAAATGTGCAGGAAAATTTCCTGCACACAAACTACTAAGGCCAGCCGAATTTTTGGGTCAACTTCGAATGATCATAACTCCCTTAATATAATGAACTGGGAGAGCTGCAATCTATAACAAGAAAGATCTTTGAGTCTTCTTTCCAATGCAATTGGTTTCGTCCAAATCCAACGTCTAAGTAAGGAGTTATACTCGTTTTACTTCAGCCTATCAAAAAACAATTTTAGGGTCAACTTGAAATGACCATAACTCCTTGTACAGGACGAACTGGGTGTCCTACTTTATATTAAATGAAAGCCCTTTGAATTATCCTTCCAACGATACCAAATTCACCTAAATCTGATATTGGAGCAAAGAGTTATGGTCGATCTACATTAGCTTATCAAAATAGTCCACCAAAGGACAGATTTGACATTATTTAAATTTTAAAGGCATTTTGGTAATTTCGTATTATATTATTGACGGGAATATGTGTATATATACATGTATATGAGTTTAATAACTCATTTTCATCTTCAATCATTGAGGAAGAACAAACCCTAGCCAAATTTGACCTTTAAATTACTTTTGATTCAACCGTAGAAATTCCAAAGTAATCCGATAACTGCGTTTGTCATCTCGAGAGCTTCGAACAACACCTATTATTTGTGCAAACAGGATTTCATAATCAAGAGATGAATTCAAAGGTATGAATATTGTTTGCCTTTGTTCTTTTCCATATGTAAATGTCTGATAGAGGATTATATGTATTTGTTGTTATTGAAAGGTGATGGAAATAGGGTTATGGACTATTTTGCATGGTTTGGTTGTATGAATTGTGGAAGGTGGATATGGTAATTGAGTTATGGAAGGTGGATATGGTGATATACTATTGAATTGATGATTATTTATGTCTATGGCTCAATTTGGTTTAATGGATTGGTTGGAAGGATAAATGAATCCAAACTTGATATTGGAGGATGTTGTATGAATATGCATGGCATGTGAATGTAATTAGAGTATAAGAGGTTCAAAGTGACACCCTTTATGGTGTAATTAAGGCTTACTACTTAACCACTAGTTTGGTGAATTCAAATAATTGAATTGTGACGTTTGGTTGTTAATACTAGATTGCTATATATGTTCATTGTAGATAAGTAATCCGGAAAGACGGGAAGTCCATTTGGGACTAGTAGTGAAGGTTGACAGTCAGGTATATAAAGCACACTCTATACCATATCTTTGGCATGAAAGTGAACAATTGTTCTATTAAGAAAGTTTCCAAAGTTATTCAATAACATGTGATCCATAATGGTTTTGTATGATGTCCTACGTTACCAATGAACTTGTTTCCACCCTACAAGATGTCAAGACATTCCAATACTTACTTATTTTCCAAATCTTACATGTTTATTACACTAATGAATGTCAGAAGTTATCCGGTTACTCAAACAAGATCCATGTGATATTAATGACTCCAAAACGTTTCATTTATATACCAACATTGTAGATAATTGAATTAGCTTTCCAACGATACACTTTTCCCCTTAATCCGACACCCGAGAAAAAAGTTATGGCTTTGCAAAGAGGTGTGCGTCGCCTAACAATCGTAAATGTTCACTGGAAAAGGTTTTCCATAGGGTGTGCGACAGAAACCTTAAAGTTTGCCATAGGGTGTAAGACGCAAACCTTACAGTTTTCCATAGCTTATGCGAAGCAAACCCCATGGCACAACAACCTAGATATTTTATTTTGGAGTTATTCCAAGGGCAACTAAGTCATTTGACACCTCTTAAATGTCCCTAAATATAAATACATGAGATTTATAGATCCAAAACATGTTTTAACCCTAATAACATCATCATTTTATCATCTAAAACACAAGAGGACAAAAAAGCTCAAAGGTTCAATCTTTCTGCTATTTCTCTGTCATTAAGGTATGTTAGATGTTCATCCATGAGCCCTTTTCATCCATGGAGTCCAAGAACTCAATTTAAAATTCAAATTTAATTTTTTTACATGTTATTATGATTTTTAACCATGAACTCCCATGAATTTTGATTCTATACCATGGTTACATGTAATTGTTGTGGTTATTAAACCCCACACGTTTGAATGGTGTTGTTCGCCGATTTAAACCTTAATTTGTGATTTTAGTATTTAAATCATGCTATTACTACAAGTTTTAAAACTAATCCCATGCTTAGATTAAACCATGCATTGTAAGTGTTTGATGAAATACCTACAAGAATGAGTTTTGAATAAATGCTTACATATCATGTCCTCAAAGTTTTAGTATGATCTTACTATTATTGCAATTGAGTCCTGGGGTTTGAATACCCAAAATTTAGCTTCTTACCTAGTTTTTCAGTATCTATAGAATGATTTT
Organism: Capsicum annuum; assembly: GCF_002878395.1. Lineage (NCBI taxonomy): Eukaryota > Viridiplantae > Streptophyta > Magnoliopsida > Solanales > Solanaceae > Capsicum > Capsicum annuum. The sequence continues at coordinate 140,351,017 of NC_061116.1, read as the reverse complement.
AGAATAGTTATGAGCGTTATCAGTTCAGTCAGTTAACATAAACAGTTAAACCTAGTTCAGTCCAGTATTTAGTGTCTTTCAGTTGGGAGTAAGATTTAGCACCGGGCGAGTGCAGGGATGGCTGCTTCCATGTCAGTTAGACGGAGTCATTAGTATTAGTCTCTGTATTCTAGAACTACATAGCCAAAATAGAATGAAGGGTCACCCATGAGTTTAGGCTTGACTTTCTCCCTTGGTTGACAGGACCTATCAGATTAGGTTTGCCTCTGCCGAGGGATCACCCGTTAGTTTAGGCTTGATACCCTAGTTCTTCAGTAGCTTAGTGGATTCACATAGCCATTGTTAGTACCCATGGCACAGTACTAATACCCTTTCAACTGGGGTTACAGGTTGAACCCCAATCAGTTAGTTAGATGATACCTCCTACAGTCTCAGTTCAGTGCTCAGTATAATTCAGCTCAGGTTTGCATTGACCATAGCATACAATTATCAATTATGCAGTTATCAGATTTCAGTATTATATTTTACAAACTATTTTAGAATATATTTTATGCTTGGTGATGAATTCTCAGATTTTACAGCTTTTATGCATTTATATTCAGTAAGCTCATGCTAACCAGTCAGTCTCAACTTCATGCATTTTTACTCAATTATCTCATATTATTCTGCCATATATTACTTCATGATTAGTTATCCCATGCTCTTCATTCAGTCAGTTATTATTCATGCACATAAACAATGTATAACAACTTAACCTCATCTCTCATACCAGTACATTCAAAGTAATGATCGCATATTCATTTCTTGTGCTATGATGTTTAATATCATAGGTTCAGATGCTCAGTTTCCTAATCGTACTTAAACAGATTAGCCTATCAGCAACAATCAATAGTGGTGAATCCTCATCCTTTAAAGATGAGTTATCTTACATTCAGTATGTCATTAGGTTAGTTATTTAGTCAGTCGAAGTTAGTTGGGGTCTTGTCCTATCAACTCCACAATCAGTCAGTATAGAGGCTTTCAGACTAGTATAGACAGTTACTCAGTTTTCTATTGTGATTATCAATTGTTTTATTAGTTTTGCCAGTATGGTTTCAAACATTTAACACCATGTCTCAGTATTGATTCTAGTTGTTAAAAAAAATCTTATGGCATTTCAGTTAAATTCCGCACATGTTTCTTTGAGATTTTATTCAGTGCTCACAGCAGGTACCGACTCATGGGTTAGCTTGTGGCCCTTTAGGGCTGTAAACACCATGTGGTACCTAGGGTGTACTCTCGGGGTGTTATAATTGCGTACGACCAAAGGTATTTATCACTACAAGGTGATGCCTTTTGGTCTGAAGAATGCTGGCACCACTTATCAAAGGAATATGCAAAACATCTTGACGACTTGCTCCATAAAAATGTTGAATGCTACGTGGATTTTCTAGTGGTGAAGTCAAAAAAGAGAGATGGTCTCTTAAAAGACCTAAGAATGGTGTTCAATTTACTTTGAAGATATCAACTTAGGATGAATCCATTGAAGTGTTCCTTTGGAGTTACTTCTGTAAAGTTTCTTGGCTTGATTGTACGACATCAAGGAATTGAAATTGGTCAGGCCAAGGTCTATGTGATATTGAAGATGCCCGAACCTCAAAACATTCATGAGTTGAAAAGTCTTTAAGGAAGGATAGCATATTTAAGGAGGTTCATCTCAAATCTTGCCAGGAAATGTCAACCATTTAGCCGTATCATGAAGAAAGATGCTCCTTTTGAATGGGACCAAGCTTGTAGCAAGGCCTTTGAGAGTAGCAAATCATACTTAATGAAGCCACCGATTCTTGCGGCACCCATACCCGAAAAATCGTTGATACTCTACATCGCGGCACAAGAGAGGACAGTTGGAGCACTATTGGCTCAAAAAAATAGTGAAGGCAAAGAAAAATCTCTTTACTATCTAAGTAGAATGATTACGCAAATGAGCTAAAGTATTCTCCAATCAAAAAGTTGTGTTTGGCATTGGCCTTCTCAATTCAAAAGATAAAATACTACTTTCAATCTCATATTGTCCGTCTTGTGTCTAGGGTAAATCCCATCTAGTTTGTAATATTGAAACCATTCCTTAGTGATCGACTTGCAAGATGGTACCTTCAATTTCAACAGTTTGAGATTATGTACGTTCCCAAAAAGGCTGTAAAGGGACAAACATTGGCTGACTTCTTGGAAGACCACCTGATACCCAATGAGTGGGAACTGAGTGATGAAATTTTTGATGAAGATGAAATGGTTATTGATGAAGCTGACTTCTTGTTCGTCACTCTACAAGAATAGGTCATTCCATACTCTTTTACCTTAACAAACCGTTGCTCTAATAATGTTGTTTATTATCAGATGTTAATACTTAGACTGGAGATGGCAGTTAACATGAAACAACTGTAATTACAAATCTTTGGTGACTCCTAATTAGTGATTAAGCAACTTTTGGAAAGCTATGAAGTCAGAAAGCCTGAGCTATGACCATATCATGATTATGCACAACAGTTAATGGGGTGGCTTGGAGAAGTAACCCTTCAACATGTGCCAAGAATAGAAAATAAGCAAGCTGATGCCCTAGCTGCTTTGGACTCAACCCTGACTTTTCCAAATCAGACGTGAGTTACTATTCACTAAGAATGGATAGTACCTCCATCAAATGAGGATGTAGAAAATAAGTTTGAATACCTTATTTCCGTGTCTGAAGCTGTAAAAGAAGATTGGTGACAACCTATCATTGATTACTTATGTTATGGGATACTTCCAGAGGATCGTGTACCTCTCTTCATTTACTATAAATACACGCTATATATAAGATCATTTGAAGGAATACTCTTGCGATATCTGGGAGAGGAAGGAGCAATTAAAGCTTTGCAAAAATCACACTTAGGAGTTTGTGGATTGCATTAGTATAGACCGAAGCTTCATTTTCACATTAAAAAGATGAGATACTATTGGCCAACGATGGTTAAAGATTGCTTGGACTATGCTACAAGATGCAAATATTGTCAATTCCATACAAATTTTATACATCAACCTCCTGAAGTACTACACCCAATTGTATCATCTTAGCCATTCAATGCTTGGGGAATGGATGTTGTTAGTCCACTACCAAAATCTTCTGGTGGACACTTATACATCTTGGACACAACAGATTACTTCTCAAAATAGGCCGAAGTTGTTGCTCTCAAAGAAGTAAAGAAGGAGAATGTTGTGAATTTCATCTGAGTGAATATCATCTACGCTTTGGAATCCCTCAATGTATAATAATCAATAATGGCAAGCCATTTGATAACAAGTTGATGAATAAGATTTGTGATCTCTTTGGCTTTAAGCAGCGTAAGTCTTCTATGTGCGATGCCGCTGCCAATGGTCTAGCTGAAGCGTTTAATAAGACTTTATGTAATCTATTAAGGAAAGTCATGTCCAAGTCCAAGCGAGACTGGTATGAATGAATGCAAAAAGCTTTATAGGCATACATAACAACTTACCACACACCAATGCAAGCAACCCCATATTCGCTTGCTTTTGGAGTTGAAGTCATCCTGCTACTTGAGCGTTAAATAACTTTTTTTAGACTGGCTATTCGAGAAGGGATCACTGATGAAAAGAAATGCTAAATTGCACCTTGCAAAATTAGAAGCTCTTGATGAAAAGAGGTCAGAGGCACAGCAAAATCTTGAATATTACTAAGCCCGTCTATATCGTTGTTTCAATAAAAGAATTTGCTTGAGGTGTTTCCAAGTTGAAGATCAAGTCCGCGCAGTAAGAAGACCCATTATTACTTCTCATAAGTTTGGGGATAAATTCACCTCGAAGTGGGATGGACCATACGTTGTACAAAAAGTATATTTAAATAGTGCTTACAAGCTTATTGATGCAGATGGCATGAAAATTAGCCCTATCAACGCTAAGTTATTGAATAAGTACTATCCTTGAAGGAAGATGACACTCCTATCCCACATGAGGATAAAGTGTGTATGGCTCAAAAAAATATCCGCTAGGCTGAAAACCTTGAAAGAGGCGACCTAGGCAAAAGTTAGGACACAAAAAAAGAAAAAAACACTTACCCAAAACTATGTTGTGACTTGATCCTCTTTACAGAGGTACGTAGGTGCTTGGAATTTTATTCTGAGTTCAGTTACATAGGTGTCAAAAAAATACATGTCCCTGCTTGATCCGCCATATGAAAGTTAAGTTTGCATACATCTCAATTAAATTTCAGACTTAAGCCAAATATTTGTGGCTCAATGAGGGCAACCCATCAAAAGGGGAAGCTCTTACAATAGGATTTGGAATATCCAAAGCCTACAGTTTGAGGCATAGATTTGCCACACATGCTATTATCAAGTTTGCAAGTCAAAAGCTTTAATTTTTAAGTCTTTCAAATTGAATTTTCCAGTAAAACTCGGTCGTGGGACAAAGACGTAAAGCTAATGAGCAACAATTTTTGGAGAGAAAAGCTAGAATTTAATACTACAACATCAACACTTCAAAATAAGAAAGCAATTCTTGGAGGTGAAATTCAGAATTAATATTAAAATAAATATGTAATATAAAGAAAAAGAGTTTCCATTACAACTAATAGATCAAACTGCTCAATAAAAGGGTAAAAGAAAGCAACTAGAAGGTTTGAAGGGAGACATCTCCTAAGGCTAATCTAAGTATAGCTTATAATTTACTAAATCTTGTAAAGAAATCTCTAAGACTTGCTTATTCTTCTCCACGAACTTTGAGGCATTTGCAGTTGCAAGAGAGACATCAGAACACTTGGAAGACTCTTCTTTAGCAACTGAAACTTTGGACTCCATCTCTACAGCTTCTTGTTTGGCAGCATCTCGGTGAGCTATTAGCTTCTTCACCTTCTTTCTTACCTTCTAAAGAGATTTTCAAATGATAGAAACTTCTTTATATTTCTCATCCCTCTCCCTCAATACAAGCTCAAGATGCTCTTTGGCTTTGAAATATGGCTTTGACTCTTTAATTGTTGTGGTTTTACCAATAAAGGCGGATCGTGCTTGGGTATAAAAATCTGCAAGACCAAAGAAAGACTACAATAAATTCTATAAAGGGGAAATATCTGCCCCCATTCCACTCATGTCGTTAAGTATGACTTCGACATCATCTTGGATAGAAGAAGCACGATTCAGAGTAAGGCTTGAAAGTTTGGTGCGGATACTAACATAAGCCTTTATGATAAATTCCTTTTTAAGCTCTAAAATAACATTCTTGCCATAAAAAATAGACACAGTTACCGCTGATTGCCGGGGAGAGTCTAACTCTACATTTTCTTTGACTTTACCGCAAGGGTTAAAAGTGACCTCTTTGGATTACAAAAGTAACTTTCTTGAGTCTAGACCTACTACAAACTCACTACTATCTTGTGGCTTACCTGGGTGAGGATCTTCCAAAACATGGACATTGTTTGGCTACACACACAAAGAAAAGAATCATATGAGGGGTATATAAAGGCGATGCATATATTATAAAATAGTAGAGATTTAAGTTGTTACCTTCTCGATGGTTGGCAAAGTCTTCGATGAACTAGCAAGAATCTCCACATGGGAGTTAGAATCACCTTGATTTGCCAAGGATTGTTTTACGTTATTCCAACAATGATCTCCATGACTACTATAGCTCTCGTCTTGAGATGGTCGTTTATTGAAAGCCTGTTGAGTCAGGGCAGACGACTCCTCTTTCTGAGTTTCTGCATGTGGAGGTCCCTTGACTTTGTATGGAATGACTACCTTAGATTTCAAAACAGGAGGCTTAACCACAATTGGGACCTCCTCACCATATTGTTGAGAAGTTTCGATATTAAGACCTACGACGTTCACCAAAGATTGTAATTTAACTTTAAGAAAGTTTCCATAAACTTTATCCCACCAAGATTTATACAGTGTGGATGAATGTCTTCGCACATTGGGTGTGGATTTAGGAAAAGTTTCTTTCGACATAGAACCATGCAATACACAAATTCGATGAAATTTAAGGCCTTCATCTAGTGAAGCACTGCGAATATCATCTTCCAAGATTCCAAGAAGACCTTGATAAAATCCAAACTAATGGCTAAACTAGTGTGGACTGTATGGCTCAAGTATAAAGCTACAAATAAGAATTCACAAGAAAGAGGGATAAATCTCTCATTCTTTTCATCAACACCTATAAGCTTCTTCGCTTTGGGCACTGATGGACATACCTTCAATTTTGTTTAAGTCCCAAAGAGATATGTATAACTCTCCAACTGAAGTAAGCAATGTGCTGGTAGTTGGACACCAAGCCTCAAAGAATGCCTGTAATATTTATGTTCAAGTTTTGATCATAGGTAAATAGTGAAGCATAAACGGCATCATATATTTTTGTTGCCTTCAAGGTTTGTGCATTTACAGCCAATATGTCCTCAATCCATTCCCAATATCCTTGAGTATGACAATATTCACCAGTTATCTCCATAGCGCCCCCAACGTATTTCTCCTTTGAGTACCCAACGTCCTAAGAAAGTAAAGGTGCTCACAATATTCAATTGACTTTGGTTGGGAGTGCGAAGAAGCCATACTTCAACCGATCGATTAGCACCAATGTCATGTTCTTAAGTCCAGTCTGACATATGGAGAGAATTTTGCAAGGGTGTCCACGGATCTACATACCTGCCTACTAGTTGAGTTTCAGTCAATAGCCTAGTTAAAACCATACCATCATCGACCTCAATTAGGAGATACTTGCTTTTAGAGGATGAAAATGTGTAGTCTCTAAAGTGAACCATCTATGCAAGCTGCATAAACAAAAGAACCTTGGTCAAACACAAAGTCAAGATTCAAAAAATACCTATAAAAAAGCCAAAGAATAAAAAGGTCCTCTATGTTTTGGATTTGGTGAAATATAATCATGTATACTTGAAGCCGAACTCGTCAGGTCTTAAAGTGACGGAGACGAAGTTAAACTCTCACACCTTAAGCTGACCATTGTAAAGGGCCTATACTTAGAGATGACCGTCGCTCAAATGCATTGGTGAAAGGGCCCATACTTAAAGAAAATCATTGTATCTTGAAGCAAAATTGTTCGGTCTTCCAAAAGCCCTTGAATTCAAGCACAAGTCAAGATCAAGTCCATCAAATTAATAAATTAAGTTAAAATTCAAGATCAAGCTCAAAGCCCTTAAATTTATATTTGAAAAGACGAATCAGAGGATTCATATAAATTGTAACACTTACATTGAAGTCAATAAATTGATTGTTACAATATTTTTCTTGTCCCGATTTATTTATTTCCGATCTCGAGAATTTTTATTGTCTAACAGAGTCACATGTATGTTAATATCTAGATATTGGCTTTCAAACAATTGACTTCTGATCTGCTTGAAATTTTTCATGATGAAGTAATTAATTAACACATTATAATTACAATTCATTTATCATTTAGACCTTGACATCATTTTTCTTTTTTTTTTTTAAAAAAAAGTAAATACTCTTCTTTGATTTTTCTAGGTAATATATGAAATGTATGGGTGCCATTTTATCATCACAGTTGTAAGCTAAAATTTTTTGCAATTTGTGATGGATTTATATTATTTAGTTCGGATATAATGACTAAAAACCAATTTTTCATTATCATTTTTGTCGATTTCTATGGCATAACATGGTTACAAGTTATTTTCGTCTATTTTTGGATATATATATATAAACTCCTACCGCAATATAAACTTTATACCTAGAAAGCTCCTATAAGATACAAATTACGTACACCAATTACATAATTTAAAATTAAAATTAATGTATATCAATAATTAACTACAAATTACGCTATTACACCCCCTCAAGTTGAAGCATGAACGTCCCAAATACCTAACTTGGAAATTATGATTGGAAACTTGTTTGCACCTACAGGATTAGAAAAAAACATTAGCAAGTTAATATTGTGTTGAATTGTGATGACAGACCAGCAAACTTCGTTGAATGGAGTTTCGAACAAAATAACAGGCCAACCTCAATATGCTTAGTTCATTCATGATAAACTGAATTATTAGCAATATGGTGTGCAACTTGACATTCACAATATAAAGAAACCACGTCCGAATGAGTGACATGTAAGTCTAATGTAATTAGCATATCCAAATGATCTCACAAGCAGTTGTTGTCGTGGAACAATATTCTACTTCAGCAAAAGAGCACGACACAATTGCTTCCTTTTAGATCTTCCATGAAATAGGTGAATGACCAAGAAATAAGGCATCCCTGCTGATTGAATGACGGATGAGTGCCTAATCTGAATCACAAAATTCTTTTATAGACAAAGGACTTAATGACGAAAGGAAAATACCTTGACCTATTGCAATCTTTAAGTAACGCAACATTCAGATAGCAGCTAAACCAATGATTCGGTTGAGACTGGTGCATGAATTAAGATAACAAATTAAATGAACTGGATAAAAAATATCTAGCCTAGTAACAAAAAGATATATTAGCCTCCTAACTGATCGGCGAAAGGACTCAGGATTCTGAAGAGGAGAACTTTTATTCAAAGCTAAATAGTGAAGGTAAATTGTACTGGTCTGGATGAATATCCAACATGTAGTTTTGCTATGAAAGAACTATTTATTTTGAACCGCAAGCAACTTTTAGACCAAGAAAATACTTGAGACTACCAAAATTTTTTTATCAAAAACCATGATGCTAAGTAGCCCTTTAAAGCTTTCAAATTGAATGAATCACTGATGACAATAATGACATAAGCTATATATTCACGAATGATTGCAAAAGAAGTTCCTCATTGATACCCAAATAAGGAAGCGTCAACCTTGAATTGTATAAAACTAAACCTTAAAATAGCAATAGAAAACTTGGGTAAACCATTTCTTGAGAAACTAAGGCGACAATCTATACTATCTTTAGCCAACAAATATCCAAGAGGGGCAATTGCATATAAACTTCTTCAGGTAAATCCCCATAAATAAAAACATTAAGCACATTCATCTGATGGAGTTCCCAATTCTGCACAACTGCAATAGTTAAAAGGATATGAACTGTAGTGAGTTTGGCAATTGGAGTAAACATTTAATTGTAATCTAAACCTACAATTTGTTGTGTCCTTTAGGGACAAGGAGCACTTTATAGCACTCAACTAATCCATTAGAGTTAAATTTGATTTTGTAACCGTTTTTACAATCCATAGCTCTTTGATTTTATGGGAGATGTTCTAAGGTCCACATGTGATTCTTTTCAGGTGCTTTCAGCTCTTTAATCATGGCCTGCTTCCGGTGATCTACATGTACTGCTTGTTTATAAGATGTTGGCTCATTATATTGGATAAGCCTGAAGAACCTTTATTATTGTTTGAAAGATTGATCAGAAAATCTTTAAAGATGAGATGGTTTGATTTTGGTGCATTGAGGTCGAGTTAGAACACTAGGTGCCTTTGATGGTTCAATAATCTGATCTTGTGATTGTGGGATAGTTATGGCGTCACTTGGAGTCATGTTTGGATGTGTTATGCTTGGATTGAGATTTTAAATCTTGTGGTAGACTTCGGCTTGACAAAGTTTGATCCAGATCATCAATCGGCAATGGCAAATATACTCGTGGTTAATCTTTAAGGGAAGAAGAGTATTTTCTTTATAAGAAAAAATTCTCTCATAAGATATCACGTCACCAAAAATAACTATTTTATGTATTTTTACATCATAGACCTTATAACCTTTTTGACCACATGGGTAATCCAAAAAAATACATAATGTGGCTTTGCCAAGAAATTTATCACAAGATTGTGGAATAACTGAAGCACAATAGAAGCACCTGTTATATTAAAATTGGAGCAAAACAGTGTGTACCTTAATATATTGCAACAAAAGTCATTGAATTTGCTACGGAAAGAATCGCTCCAAGTCAATTTTGTTTCTCTTGAAAACGGAGTGTAAATCCACAAACTAAATGCCTTTCTATTGGATATTTTGTTAATGCAGTCTTTTTGCCCTTTCGTGTTACTATTTTTCATCACTCTCATCTGAAGAAGAAAACTTGAGGAATATAAGGGGAGTTGAATAGTTTTCTTTGTAATCGTTCTCCTCAAAATTCAAATACATAGTCTAAACTTCTCTTTTAGATAAATGGGAAAAAATGGGTCGGGATGGATCGGTTCACATGGTGACCCAAGACTCAAAATATCCAATATCTCCCACTTTGCACATGATGAACAAGACCCGGAGTGAGTACGACATCAACAAGACAACAATTCATACCACAAATAGACTGTGCGACCTGTGAGCATCATGAGCTTTACCTATAAGGTTTTACAAGTTGCATATAGGAATCCAATCACATGTGGAAAGGATTCTCTACTAATATGAGGATTCTAATACTCACAATACCCCGGACATCATTCACTACTTCAGTAGTTACTTATCCGCTCCCTCATCCTCTTAAAGAGGTGAACTCGAGTTCATGATTAACTTTATATACATAATTACACTCTACACCTATATGGTTAGTGTAACAACCGGCTTGTGTAGACAAGTTAAAATATTTATTTTAATCGTCTTCCATTTCTACTCGAATCTATCTGTTCCAATCAACTGCTTTCCTAGATATGCACCACATTGTCGAATCTCTCATGGCTATTAGTAACGTGCTAAAGTAGTAACACCAATCAAAACTTCAAGAAACAGTTAAAGGTCTAAGGGTATTTCAATTAAAAGTTTAAATAACTTTGAGAGACTCACACAATGAAGAAGCAGGGATTTATTCTTTCATTAACCCATTGGTCGCTACGCACACGTGGTATGAAACATATGTTAAGACATTCTCACCTTATATTGGTGCATGTGTCTCATTCTTTTAGTCATCCTACATTGTACAGATATAAGTCTAGACATCTCTAAATGTCTAATGCTTCATGCCTACTTTGGCTTTGCTATCGATCGTAGAGTTTCTTTCTTTAATAATCCTCAAATACATATTCGTAGAGAAACTCACATCTGGCTTTACAAAATAAGTCACTATCTGGTGGTGGAATTTATCTCTTCACATTTATCGACGTAAGAGGTGATTGCTCGCGTGAGAGAGTCAATCCCGCGACTTGTTCAACACACTATATCAATAAAACACATTTTCACATGCATATAAGATTGAGCATAAATTCAAGACTCTTATATTAATAATAATTACAATCAAGTCATCTACAATACAGAAATATAATCATATCCTACGTAATCCTAGATTCATAACATGTTTCTCAAACAAGTATCTAGATATTGCCTTAGTAAAGGGATCAACTATCATTTTTCGTGTAGGAATGTATTGTAAATTTATTTCTCCACTTGCTACTTTGTCTCTTACAAAGTTATACTTAATGTCATTATGTTTGTTCTTGCTGTGATATTTAGGATCCTTCGTATATGTCATATTTGCTTGACTGTCACTATATAAAATCATGGGACCCTTGGAATTCTTTGCAATGTTCAAATTCTCAAAGAATCTCTTCAACCAAACAACTTCTTGTACTACATATGCACAAACCACAAATTTGAATTCCATAGTTGACAAGGTTGTGCAAGTTTGTTTCTTACTTATCTAAGAAATTACACCACCATTTAGTAATAAGACATAATCGAAGGTTGATTTTCTATCATATCGGTCACCAGCCCAATCAGCATTTGTATAACCTCTTATGGATAAATCGAATCTACTATAGCATAGTGAATAATCAGCAGTTCCTTTCAGGTATCAAAAAATTCTCTTTACTACTCCAATGATCTCTTCCAGGATTAGATTGATACCTGCTAACTAGACCTATGACATAAAAAATGTCTGGGAGAGTACACACCATAGCATACATCAAACCCCCAACTACACTAGAATATGAAATTCGAGACATGTTTTTCGTTTCTTTTTCAGTCTTTGGATATATTTCAAGACGTAAAATTTCACCTCTTGCTATAGGAGTATCCATGGATTTGTAACTATTCATTCAAAAGCTTTCTAGAATTTTCTTTATGTATTTTTCTTGAGAAAGACTCAAAATTTTCCCAAAACGATCTCTTTGGATTTCAACACCCAATATATAGTCTGCTTCACTCATATCCTTCAAGTCAAATGACTTTGAAATCCATGACTTAACAGTTTTCACATACTCTAAATTATTTTCAGCTAATAAAATATCATTCACCTAAAGTGAAAGAATCACAAATATTTCATTGGACTTTTTCATGTAGATGCAATGGTCTTCATCGATCATAGTGAAATCAAATGAAATAACTTTCTTATGAAATCTCAGGTACCACTGCCTTGAAGACTGCTTTAGGACATATATTGATATGTTTAATTTACAAACCTTCTTTTCTTGACCTTTAACAACAAAACCTGCAGGTTGTTCCATGTAGATTTTCTCATTTAGTTCTCCATTGAGAAAAGCGATCTTTACGTCCATTTGGTGTAATTCTATATCTAAATGTGCAACTATAGCCAAAAGCAAGCGAATTGAGGTAAATTTTCCAACTGGTGTAAAAGTTTCCTCATAATCTATTCCAGTTTCTTGAGCAAAATCTTTTGCCACCAATCATGCTTTGTGTTTTTCTATTGTCCCATCTGATTTGCGTTTAACTTTGAGAATCCATTCGTTCCCAATAACTTTACACCCAGAAGGAAGGTCGACTAGATCCTAGACTTTATTAATTTTTATGGACTATAATTCTTCTTTCATTGCTTTTATCAATTCATCTTTTTCAAGACTCGATAAAGCCTCAGTCACAGAATTAGGTTCTTCCAATTCTATAGGAGGTACTAATAAAACATAATTCTCAATATCATAAGATCATTTAGGTACATCTTTTTTGGTACTCTTACGTAATTGAAGTTCAGATTCCTCAATAGGATTTTGAAATTTATAACTTCCACTTGGACCAAGAATCATTTCTTGATCTATTGAATTATCAAGCTTGTCCGGCGATATTATTTGATCATCTAAATTCAACATTTCGTAAAGAGGATCATTTTCCTTTATTTCACCCTTTTTGAAAAATCATTTTCCAGGAATGTGACATCTCGCACTTCAATTTCAAAAGTACTTCCATCTTCCAATTCACTAATGAACACATACCCTTTGGAGTGTTCTGAGTATCTTATAAAGATACATCTTTTTCCTTTTGGACTTTGTTTTCCAAACTTACCAAAATGATCTTTAATTTATGCAGCACAACCCCAAGGTCGTAGATCACTAAAGTTTGATTTATTACAAGTCCATAGTTCGTAAGGAGTAGAAGATACTGATTTAGAAGACACTTTATTCAATATGTAGGCTCTAGTTAATAATGCAAATCCCTAGAAAAAGATTACTAAATTTTCTTGTGCCATCATGGACCTTGTCATATCCAATAATGTTCTATTCCTTCTTTCAAATACAACATTTGAGATGTATAAGGAGTAGTTAATTTTCTGATAATGCCTTTTTTAATACACAGTTCTTCAAACTATTTTGACAAATATTTACAACCCTTATCGGTTCTTAATGCCTTTATACTTTTGTCTAATTTATTCTCAACTTTATTCATATATCTTTTAAAGCTTTCAAGTGCTTTAGCTTTATGAGACATCAAATAGACATAACCAAAGCGCATTAAAATGCAATAAATGTAATGAAATATGAAGCACTAGCCCTTGACCTCACATTCATCGTACCGCAGATATCAGAATGGATTAATTGCAATGGGCATTAGTCTCTTTTAGACTTCCCAAATGGCTTATGTGTAATCTTTCTGGTAAGGCAATTTTCATAAGTTGGCATTTCAATTTTGGAGAAAGAACCTAGATGTCCTTCATTTGCCAATCTATTTATTCTATCTTTTCCTATGTGACCCAATCTAGCATTCCATGTAAGTATATCAACATCATTATTGCTAGAATAACATGATATTACACAACGGTCAACATAATAGTCATAAGTTGAAGGATTAAAATTTAAAATATTAAAATAATTTAACGATGTCCAAAACCATAAAAGACATTATCTAGAGTTACTTTTACACAATTGCGACTAAAAAATAAATGAAAACCAACATCTAAAAGAATAGGCATAGACACTAAGTTTCGTCGAATCTCTGGGGCATATATGACGTCATGCAACATTAAAGACCGGCCTCCCTGCAAGTCTTCTTTGGAAAATCCAATCTCTTTGACTTTAAGTATTGAATTATTTTCTCATAAATCCACCTTGATCCAGGTGAAACTCGACGGAACTCCACAAATGCTTCTCGATTTCGACTCACATGGTCGGTGGATCCTGAGTCTACAATCCACATAGGATAAGATTCAGTTAATAAAGCAGTGTTATAAATATATGTAACATTTAGAATTATATTTAGAAATGCTATCTTTTTCTGCTCAGGACATTCAGAAGCAAAATGCCCCAGAACTTGGCAATTGTAGCACTTCGTCTAGCTTTTGTCTTTCTACTTGAAAACCCTTTTTCCCTTCTTGGAATTTTGCTTGTTTCTTTTCTCAGAGGAACCTTATTCGGTATCTTTACCCTTCCCATTTTTTTTCATTTCTTCTTACGCTTAAATCCTGAAGACTTCTTACCACTTGATTCTTTCATAAGGTATTAGAAGCAGCTTTAGCAGCACCAAGCCGCTCATCTTCAAGTTTAATATGATGGGCAACATCAGATAAAGTTTTGATGCTATCATTGTGGTTTAAGTTGACTTCAAGTGTTTCCAACTGTTGGAAATAGATCGGATCACTGCCTGAACCTGTTGCTCATCCGAAAGAACGTGACCAACACTTTTAAGTTGAGTTGTCATATTTGAAATCACCTTAAGGTGTTGTTTGATGTTCTGATCATGACGCTTCTTGTAAGTGTCAAACTTGATAGCCAGCTATCTATGGTGGGTAATAGAAGTACCCCCACATGTTCCTTGCAAGTGTTCCCAGATGGCATTGGCAGTAGAAAATTCCTCACTATCATGTATGAGGTCATCAACCACAGAGCTTACAATGATTCCACGTGCAATGGAATCAACCTTTTTTTAAGCCTTATAAGCTTTAAGGTCTCTTCTGTGTTGTGCAGTATTACCCTCTTTTAGTAGACATAAGACATGATTAATACCTTCAAGAGTATTTTTCTCTTCCGGTATATACCATATTTTACGACCCCAAATATCATAATTGTCACCATTTAGTTTTTCTCCTTTGTTCAAGTCAGTAATTATGCTTTTCAATGCTATGTCTGTTATTAAGAGACAATCACACAAGTATTTTATTAATTATGCATTCAAGTTACACATTTAAGCAAATCATTTCACATAAAGGTTTCATGTTTATTGTATAATCGAAATGATACTTAAGAATCCAATCATCATCTACGAACTAAGCACTTGACCAAAATTAAAAATTAATTTCTTAATGTGTATTTGGATGATAACTTTCAATTAAGTCTTTGTAAACTCAAATAAATGAATGAAATTCATATAGAAGAAGAGAAGTAAGTTAATATATTTATAATATAAAGTTAATAAAGAACTTCAAGTTACAAATCAATCTAAAGATAAAAGTCATCCTACAAATATTTGAGACGACTTATATACACCTAAAAAGGCTCACTAAGCCAAATCTCGTGGTAAACATTAATTAATCTCTCGCCTCAAGGATCATGGATAGAATTTGTTAAAATATATAATGCTTCTCAATCCGAGATTTCAACATAATTTTTTAATTCTACACGTTTCATTTCAAACAAATGTATAAAACTAGCAATAGTAATGTTAGGGGTCATCTTAAGAGACTTAACCTCTTTCAATTTCTTCTCTCTTTTCCTTAGTATAGTCCTTTTATTTCATAATAGATTTTGTGTCGCACTGGGGACACCGTTTTGTATGATCTCACGACCTCAAAAATATGTCCTTTGATGACGTGTTCTTCCATTTTATTTCTTTTGTTGACATCCTAAACTCCTACTTGAAGTGATTTGAGTTTTTCCCCATTCAGCCATGTCTGAAATAGGAACTAAGAAAGAATAAGAATGGTTATTCCATTCAATGCGATAACTTATGTCACAATTTATTGCAGAAGACATAATCTGTTTATAAAAAATTTAGGAACTAATTTAGACAAGAATTATATCAAGTCTAATTTATGCACTTATTTAAATAATAAATATGTCAAAATAAATAATTTAAGTGGTTACACAACTCCACAAAAAAAAATAAGTTACTGATTTTTCAATCAAAAAAGAATTCAAAACAAAATATGTCCCTTTTCTTATTATTCAAAAAAATAATAATCCTTTTCACATGTCCTACTAAAATATTTGAAGAAAAAGGAACAGAGTAGAAATGTGTTGAAGAGTACTAATTTTTCACTTTTAGTGAAAGCATGTAGACTGCCAATGTCATATGAAACCAAAAAATAGAAAATATTAACTCATTAAATGCAGACAAATTTTTCCATAAAGGTACTTTAACTTTTCCTTTTACCAAAGTTAGTGCTGGCGCATCTGACCGGCTTAGTGGTGCTTCTGACTGGATTAGTGGTAGCGCGTCTGACCGGCTTAGTGGTGCTTCTGACTGGATTAGTGGTAGTGCGTCTGACTGGCTCAGCAGTGGCGTGTCTGACCGGCTTAGCAGTGCACCTGATCAGATTAGCGGTGGCGCGTCTGACCAGCTTAGCGGTGCGTCTGACCGAATTTTAGCGATGGCAAGACTGACCGGCTTAGCGGTGCGTCTGACTGAATTTTTCGATTTATATCTGCTCAGTAGTTTTTCATACAGGTGTGTTCTAATTTGATTTTCTGTTTCTTCACTTAAAATCAAGATATTACATGCAAAATTAGGGAAATAAACCTGGCTCTGAAGTTATTGTTATATTAAATCGGAGCAAAAAGAGTGTGTGTACCTTAATATATTGAAGTGGAAGTCATTGAATCTGCTATCGAAAGAATCACTCCAAGTCTTCTTTCTCTTGGAAATGGAGTGTAAATCCATGATATAAATGTCTTTCTATTGGATATTTTGTTAATGCAGTCTTTTTGCCCCTTTGTGTTACTGTTTTTCATCATTCTCGTCAGAAGAAGAAAACTTGAGGAATATAAGGGTAGTTGAACAGTTTTCTTTGTAACTGTTCCCCAAAAATTCAAATATATGGTCTTAATATCTTTTTTCAGATAAATAAGAAAAATGGGCCGGGCCGGGTCGGTTCACATGGGTGACCCATGACCTAAAATATCCAACAACACCCAAAAGCGCATAAATGTGCATAAGAAAGGTTTGGAGGAAATCAACAACTCATATGAACTGCTTTTAGATAAAGGGGTGTTAGTATGTAATTTATTAAACAAGTTGTTAAAACACAATCACCTCAAAATTTTACAAGTAAAACAGCATGGAATCTTAAGGATCTAGCGACATTAAGTATATGTTGGTGTTTACGTTCTACACACCATTTTGTGTGGTGGAGATAAAAGAAAATTGATTTATGATTCCTTCTTTCAGACAACATTATTGAAGCGAAAAATTTGCAAACTCTATGTCATTGTCACTATGAATGATTTTAACAAAATGATTAACTTATCTTCGTATTATGTATGAAAAGGATAATAATAATGAGAAACTTCAGTTTTAGGCTTAAGCAAGTACGTTCAAATATTTCTGGTAAATTCATTCGCAATGGTTAAAAAATAATGAGACTTTGACAATACAGATGAATGATAGGACCCATAAATCACAATGAATTAAATCAAATGCTTATTTATATTTAATAAACTAACAAAAATGTCTTTTGCATTTTCTTAGCTTGATGGTTAGCATCACAAAAATTCATTCGCATTTTCTGGTAAATTCATTCGCAATGGTTAAAAAATAATGAGACTTTGACAATACAGATGAATGATAGGACCCATAAATCACAATGAATTAAATCAAATGCTTATTTAGATTTAATAAACTAACAAAAATGTCTTTCGCATTTTCTTAGCTTGATGGTTAGCATCACAAAAATCATCTAACTTATTGAAATTAAAGCAGTAGATTCATTTTAGTAGTACTATCATATTGATCCCTAATTGACAACAATAATAAATCTTATATCTCATTTTTATATTTTTATATATAAGCAAGGATTCATTTTAGTAGTACTATCACTACGAATTTTGGCTCCTCTCCGTCACATTTTCTATCTATGTTCTTAAGTGCATAATTCGGATGACTGACACTTAGATTTAAAAGGTTTAGATTACATAGACTTAATTAACAAACCATCTTAACGGTAAAAGTTTATTTGGAAAGTATATGCAAGGAAAATTTCAACTTTCACAAACTTAAGAACCCACTAATATCATTATTTTAAATTATATCTTTTAATCTGGATATTGTTAGGTTTTTTTCTCCTGATTTTCATACAAAATCTGCAGTTTACTTTTCTTTGGTTGAAAGTCAAAGTAATACCATAATTAATTTTATTTTTATAAAATATTAATATAAAACTCTTCCATATTTAGTTAACCTCTTTCTTGGAGGAAATTTTTGTACCTCTATAAATTGATGATCCTTTTTCTTATTTCATAACACAATAGCATTCACAATGTAGTCCTTAAAGAGTCTTATTTAGAGGGAGATTTTTCAGTAGGTTTTATGTTTTTTTCAATATTAGTTTTAATTTGTAGGTCATTTGACCAAACAATTAATAATATGCTTTTTAGTACTTTTTCTTTATTGTCTGAATTCTTGCCTCTATTATTTACAAACTATTAGCTTTCGTATATCACCCTACCAATGTCGAACCAAAAAGTGGTATCAAACCCAATGATATGTACCACCCTTGGAGTTCATGCATTTACATTGGTGTTTCTCTATATATTTAGATAATTAAATAAGGCCATTTGATCCTTATGGAGGAGGGAAATGTTTGGGGTGAAAAAAGGACATCCTGAACTGAAATAGATGGTCGACCATCATGCTCGAGGACCTCATCTTTGGCCCTTGAATTGTGAAGAACTTTAAAATTGGCCAATGGATGATATGTGTTATGGGCCGCGATGCACAGGCCACACCTGCGTGTTTGGGTGCACGGTTCACTCACCACTTCCACGCCTGTAGATTTTTCATTTTTCTTTTAAAAACTGAGGGCAAGTTTATCTTCACCCCATTAAACTTCCCCAGTCTATTTTTAATCCCCAAATCCCCTCATAATCATTACAAAATATAAACCCTCCACCCCCAAAGTTCAAGAACATAGGAAAAGGGGTTTTTGAATTCCTAAGCTTCAAGACTTCAAGAATCAAGCTTTCTCTAAGAATTCTCAAAACTCAAGTATGTGGGATTTCATTAATGAGTTTCTTTCACCCATAGAGTCTGTAAGTGAACTAAATTTCATTAATTAACTTCATTCTTCAGATTTAGGGTTTCTTGAAAAGTATGGGTTGTATTATATCTCAGTTTATTGTGAAGAATAATCCTTCAATTCATGTCTTCCTTGAAAAGTTAATATTGTCAAGGACTTATTATTGTGAATCCTCATTGTGTTTTTTAGTTAGTGGTTTTGGAGTTGTTTTCATAAAATTTTATGTCTTACTATTCATATCATAGAAATCATCATGATCATTTGTAGTCTTCAGAGATGGTGGGTTATGAACACCGGATCACTAGGTTCTTATGTATTAATAATTGAACAACTATTTCTTCAATGTCACATGTTTTAAGATGCTTTCAAAAAATATGTATATTTTAGTCTTAAAATTCAATATTTATGAGCTTACCAATTATTTAATATAAATTCAGTTAGGAGTAGTACATAGCACAAAGTGGACATAAAAATGAAGGCACTTTTGTCAGTTAGATTGAGACCTTAAACAGAAGTCCCTAAGTCCCAGAACTATGTTGCCACCATAGATTTTAAAGGGCCATCCGTCAGATAGGCTTTCCACCTTAGTCATTTGGACATCAAATTTGTGGATTCATGCCAACAGTATTTGTACCATTAGTAAGTACCGAGTACCCATCCTAGTAGGGTTACTAGTTGGGCAATGTTCAACTTAGATGGAGTATGTTGGTTAATAGTAGCTTCCACAATCTAATATCAGTTATTACATAACCTCATATTCAATTTATTCAGTACATTATTGTTAGTTACATAGTTTAATTTCTTGGTCATTGCATCAGTTGCACTCTTCAGTTCTCATGCTTAGTTTATCCTTTCATGGTCATCATGTTTAGTTTCATAAAGCACTGACTATTATTTCATAATATAGGTTCAGAAATTCAGCACCCAAAACATGATTAGCAAGATTTTATAGTACCTCAGCAATAGAGTTTAGGGAGTCCTCATCATTTGAGGGCTAACTTTAGTAGTTTTATTTCAGTTCTATTTCAATTTCAGACAGTCAACGTTAGCTGGGTACTTGTTCTAATAACCCATCTTAATAGAGCCTTTCAAGCAGTTAGACTCATGTTTTCAGCTTATGGTTGTATTAGATTTTTTCTGTATTAATTTGGTATGGTTTTTATTTAACTATCATTATATGATCCAAACTTTAAGTTTTTGCTCAGTTTTTATTCCTTCTGTCATGTCAGGCCTTGGATTAGCTTGGGGTCACTTGTGACTCTAAGCACCATATTACCATTAGAGAGTGGTCTCGGATTGTAACAAAATTGGTATCAAAGCATTAGGTTTAAAGTGTTCTAGGGTGTCTGAAAAGTGCATTAAGTATAGTCTTATTCATGGGTGTGAAACGTGTCATACTTATAAATAAGAGGCTAGAAAAAGTTTTACTTCTTTCATATTCATATTGTGTGATAGGGTGTGAACTCTATTTAACCTTTTTCTAACTTATGTTCTAAGCATTTATAGAAAATGCCTATAAAAAGAGATAATGAAAAGAGAAGTGGAAATAGAAACAATAATGGAGACTAGTAAGCACCACTAGCTCCAACAAACCCTTTGAACGAACAAGTCTCCCATGCTAAGTTTAGGGATGTCTTTCAGGTGCTAGCTCAGTCCATAACTGCCTAATTGAATCAATAAGTGTTTCACCAGTCAACTCAAATGGCGAAACAGCAGCGACCAGCGTCCGAGATTTCACTCGGATGAATTATTTTGAGTTTCATAGTTCTAAGGATGAGGAAGATCTATATGAGTTCCTAATGATAGTCAGAAGGTTACTGATATCATGGATGTCACTCCAGTTAAGAGTGTAGATTTGGCTAGTTAGACATTGAAAGGAATAACTTATATTCGATGCAAGTAGTGGAACAAAGAGAGGGGTACAAATATAGTTCTTCTGGAGTAGAATAAGTTCAAAAAATTTTCTCTAGATAGTTTTTTCCACTTGAGTTGAGGGAATAAAAGGTTTGAGATTTTATTAATCTAAGGCATTATAACTTGACAATAAATGGTATTCTCTTAAGGTTACTCAACTTTCAATGTATGCTCCAGTAATGGTGGCCAATTCTAGGGCCCATATTAGTAAATTTATGTTTGATATTTATGAAGATGTGGTTAAAGAGTGTAGAACTACTATATTTATAAAGAAGGTGGACACCTCCAGGTTGATGACTTATGCTCAATAAATTAAGAAGGAAAAGATTGAGGAAAAAAGTGAGAATAAGAGATCTAAAATTGGTAGTTTTAACTTTTCTCAGCAAAGGTAAGATGGTGGTAATATCTCTCAGTTTCATCAGAAGTCTTCAACCTCAGCTCCCTCTTTGTCTAGTGTTCTGGTACCTAAGTTTATAAAAGTATTGGGAGAATACACCTGGCTCTAAGTTCCAGGGCACTATCACTAGTGGACGCACTAATCTAGTTTGTAAAATATATGGTATAAACCACCAAGGGGGATTTACCTCCAACACTGAGAATTGTTTTAGATGTGGTGATCTTAGACTTTGATTTAGGGAGTGAACAATTTCCACTTGGAAAGGTGGAGATGTTCGTCAACAGACTCAGTCCAATACTTTATAGCTTCAGTTGGTCACTTGACTCAATAGGGTGCCTCATCTAGTGTAGTTGGTGGTCAACATTAGAACAAGTTCTATGCACTTAAGACTTTATAGGATTATGAGGATTCCCCTGATATAGTTACTAGTACATTACAAATCTTAATGTTAATGTCTATGCATTATTAGATTTCGGAGCCACCCCCATCTTATGTGACTCCTTCTATAGAAGTAGACTTTGATTTAAGTCTCAAAATTCTCACAAAACATTTCTTAGTCTCTACTTCTATTAGTGATTTAGACATATATAAATGGGTATACAAAAATTGTCCTATCACAGTTTCCCATAAAGTCACCGCAATTGACTATGTAAGTTAGATATGACTAACTTTGATATCATTCTGGGCATGTATTGGCTACATTCTCACCATAGGGTGCTCCAATTCTTTTCATGAGTAAGAAAAATGGTTCTCCCAGAATGTTCAGCCATTACAGTTAGTTGAAAAAGGTTACAATAAAAAATAAATACCCTATCCCTAAGATTAATGACTTATTCAACCAGTTTTAGGGTTCCAGTTGTTTTATAAGATAAACCTTAGATTAGGCTATCATTAGCTTAGTGTCAGGGAATGTGACATTTTGAAAAGATCCTTCAAAATTTGGTATAGTTACTTCAAATGTCTGATTATTTCTTTTAAACTAACTAATGCTATGCAACTTTTATGGACTTGATAAATAAGGTGTTCAAGCAGTACTTAGGCCAATTCTTCATTGTCCTTATAGATGATATCCTTATTTATTATTGGAGTGAGGATGAAATGTAGATCATTTGAGGATTGTCTTACAGACTCTCAAGGACCGCCAGTTGTTTGCAAAATTTAGCAAATGTGAATTCTAGTTAAACTTAGTAGTATTCCTTAGTCATAATATTTCTAGTGAGGGCATTCATATGATCCTTAAAATACCAAAGTATTTAAGAATTAAGCTAGTTCCATCTCTCCATCAGACATTAGGATTTTCTTGGATATAAATGATTACTATAGACGGCTTATTTAAGATTTTTCTTCTGTTGCTTCTCCAATATATAGACTTAATCAAAAGAACGTCAATTTTAGTAGTTTGATTCTTGTGAGAAGAGTTTTTAGGAGTTAAAGAATTGTCTCATCTCCGTTCCAATTTTAACATTGCTAGAGGGTTTAGATGGGTTTATAGTTTATTGTGTTGCCTCAGAAATTGGCATTGATTATGTATTGATGCATCATAGTAAGGTTATAGTGTTTGCCTCTAGATATCTCAAAACTTATAAGAAGAATTACCCAAATTATTATCTTTATGGGGTTCACGTCGATATCTTCACGGATCATAAGACCCTATAGTATATGTTTAGTAAGAAATATTTAAACCTTTGTAAGAGAAGATAGCTAGAGTTGCTAAAGAATTATGATATCAGTGTCTTATATAATCCAATTAAGACAATGTAGTAGCTGACATTTTTAGTAGGTTGTCTATGAAAAGTGTCACTCATATGGGTGATGAGAAGAAAGAGATAGTTTTCGAGGTTCGCAGACTTGCAATATTAGGAGTTTGGTTGGTGATATTATGACTTTTGAAGGAACATTTTATATTTTTTTCAAGGGATAATTGTATGTTTTCAAGCAACTGATGTTGTATTTAATATTGGATTTTAGTGTTTCAGGTCAAAGAGTTAGTTGAAGAGGAAACTTGGAAAAGTAGCAAAAAAAGGACACTGACGGGCGAACTGGCAGACCATCAGCCATGCAACGGACCGCCAGGGTGACCGTCAGAATCAAACAGAAAGGAGCAATTCAGTGAGTCCTGCGATGGTCCAAGTGACGGACCGCCAACTTGGTCGTCAGGCTTAAATAGAACTAGAACTTCTAGAGGACCAAGAAACAACCCATCCGATGGACCGTTAGCCCAGCGATGGTCCTCCAACATGATCATCAACCCTTAACTATAACATGGCATTTTGGGACCATCATCAATGGTCCACTCGATGGACCGCCAGGCTTCTAACGGGCCATCGAAGTGACCGTCAACTTGGACGCAGCTTTTCTGAGTTTAAATTTTAAATTCTCTGTACCTGGGAACATATAAATACCCAGTTTAGGTTTATTTAGACACCTTTTATCATTTTTTCATCTTAGAAACACTATTGTACGTATTATTCTCTGTGATTCAAGCAAGAATTATGGATCTAGTTATCTTTATTCAAATTCTCATTGAAGATTCAAGAACAACTATTGTAACCTTTTTAATTAATTCTTTGAATCCATTTATGAAAAATACAATGATTTCCTCTCTTTTTTCTCTTGAGATGTGTGGCTAAACTCCCATAACTAGGGTTATGGGAGCCTTGATGTGAATAACCGATTGGGGTTGTGAGAATGCTTAATTTTCATATGTAATTAAGGTTGTATAAACCCTTTTTCACATTAATGTCCCTTCTTGGTTGTAAAATTGAAGGGTGAGCCCAAGAACATTACTTGTCTGAGAAGAAAAACATATGTTGGGAAAAGAAGGAGTTTACATGAAGTCTAAAGGCCTTAAACTTTGGGTTATGAGTTGATGCCTTAACAAGGATGGACTCACATGAGAGATTAATTGAATAACTTTACATATTCTTTGAGTTCGAAAGAATTAAAGGGTAAACTACCCATTGAGGTTGAGAAACAAATGGGTAAACTTTAGAATTCAATAACTCTTGCAATTGAAGTTGTAAATAAGGAATTTAATAGAATTCACAAACTCATTTGTTTGAAAACCTTGGTGAACATAACTCTAGTTTGTTTGATCTCATCGGATTAGTACTTGCAATAAAATTCACTAGTTGGAACGTTACTTGTAACAACCATTTAAACACTGTTACAAAATCAAAACCCCCTTACTATGGAACCTTCGATGAACAGTTTGTTAACAACCATAACGCTTAGTTTGCACAGTATTCCCTATGGGATTCGACCCAACCTAGTTGGTTCTATATTTGACAACGACCATTTACACTTTCTAACGAGATTTGTAATTTGGGAGTATCAAATTTTGGCACCAATGTCAGGGAATATGGTTGTCAATTAAGTTTGTGATTGTTAATTGACCTTTGGTCAAGTTTTCCAAATTTTACCTTTATTTATGGTATTGGTTCTTTGCAGGGTAATCATTGTGTATACCAAGTATAAGGAGATCAGGTGAACCATTATTACCTGTACATCCAAAACCTCAGTTGATCGATAGAATAGTTGACCAACAGAAAGATAAGAGATTAGCTGCTCTGGCTAATGCACAGGTGCATCAGCAAAATACTGACAATCCAGGTTCGATTCCTAATGCTGATGATGCGGACTTGGGAGATGATGAATTATTGAATCCTGATAACCATTCATGTGGAGAATGTGGCTGCATCGGTGAACCGTAATGTGAATAAAAATCGTCCTATAAGAGCAAAGATTGTCAACCTGTGCAATTTGAGCTTGATAAGGATGAGGACAATTTGGATGAAGCTGGTGCTACAGGAGCAATTATACCACCTCCATTGGCACCTGGGGTGAATTTCAACATAACCAACACCATGATACAACTGCTTAATCTCAAAAGGTTGTTTGGATGACATCTAGGGGATGACCAGAATATGTACTTGGTGAATTTTATCAATATTTAGAAATCCTTTGATAATCCTGGTGTTGGCCAAAATGAAATTCATCTTCGGTTATTTTCATTGTTTCTATCTAGGGAGGTAACAATATGGTTAAATGAGTTGGCCCTCAATTCTATAACAAACTGGAGACAATTGTAAGGAGATTTCCTAAAAAGGTTCTTTCCTCCCTCCAGGATGTTACAGTTAAGGAATAAAATCAGCAACTTTAGACAGTTACCAAATGAGGAACTCCATAAACTTGGATGCAATTTAAGAAAAAATTGACACAGTTTCCCAACCACAAGATGACTGATGAGCATTTAATGGAGACTTTCTATAGAGCCTTGAACTCTATAACCTAACCAACAATTGACAATGCAATAGGAGAAGCATTCATGAAGCTTATGTTCAATGAGGTTGCAGATATGTTAAAACGGTTGACTAAGACAAGTAGAGCTTGGAATACCAGGGATTCTAAAGTAGCAAGCCCTACTATATCTAGTGGTAAGTTGGTAGAGCAATGTCGCAAAGAAGAGGAACGTGAACAAGATATGGCACACATGAAAACCCAGATAGATCTGCTTACTAAACATCTATTATCTGGGAAAACTTAGAATGTCAAAGATATTGGGTCGCAAGGCAGAGATGATTCTGATTCTAAGAAGAAGGTAAACTATCTAAATATTCAGGAGGGTTTCCGAGGCAATAGCCAAGAGAATCAAGGTTGGAACTATTACAACAAGGCTGGTTACAAAGATAGGGATCAAGGGAGTTGGAAGAACAAAAATGACGGGAGCGGATTGTATGTACCTCCTGGAAATCGGGACAATGCAACTACCAATTCAAGAAAGATATCCATGGAGGACATGATGGAGAAACTATTAAAGGGAGTTAATGCAACCAATACTGGGGTGATGACAATTAAGAGTGACTTATCTTCCATGAGCCAACTAGTAAATTCGCACTCAACTTCTATTAAGCAGTTGGAGAAGAAGATGAGCCAACCCTTGGTAGTATTTCATCATAGGAAGAGCAGTACCTTGCCGAGCGATGCAGTGCAGAATCCTCGGAATGATAGCTCTTGCATGGTAATTACCACTCAGAGTGGTAAAGTACTACCTGGCCCTTCTATGGGTAAATTACCTTTACCTGTGATTGTTGTTGCTAATTTGGATGAGCATCAGGTTGAGACACTCATCTCTGTGCTTAGACAATATAAAAGGGTCATAGGATGGACTATTGCTGATACTATTGGTATTCCTCCCAGTATTTGCACTCATGAGATTCAGTTGGAGAAAGATTACACACCAACCATTGAGCACCAATATTGTCTTAACCCATCAATGCAAGAGGTGGTTAAGAAGGAGATAATTAAATGGATGGACACAGGAATTGTATGCCTAAATCCCAATAATTAGTGGGTAAGACCTATCCTATGTATGCCCAGAAAAGGGGGCATGACTGTTGTGGCGAATGATAAAAATGATTTAATTCCCCTCAGACCTATGACTGGGTGGAGATTTTGTATGGACTATCATAAGCTCAACTTATGCACTTTGAAAGACCACTTCCCATTGCCTTTTATGGATCAGATGCTTGATCGGCTAGCGGGAAGAGGTTGGTATTATTTCTTGGATGGGTATTTGGGCTACAACCAGATTTCTATTGCTCTAGAGGATCAGGAGAAGATAACGTTTGCTTGCCTGTATAGTACTTTCGCTTTTAAGTTGATGCCATCTGGCTTAGGTAATGCACCCACCACGTTCAAACGGTGCATAATGTCTATATTCTCCAACATGGTAGAGGGAACCTTGGACGTGTTTATGGATGATTTCTCAGTAGTAGGTGATTCTTTTGAACTATGCTTGGTGAATCTGAGTAGAGCATTGTAGTAGGGCGAGAAATTTAATCTTGTGCTTAATTGGGAGAAATGCCACTTTATGGTGAAGGAGGGCATTGTTCTTGGTCACAAAATTTCTTCTAAAGGGATTGAAGTTGATGGGGCAAAAGTAAAGGTGATGGAGAAATTACCCCCTCCCATTTCTGTGAAGGGAGTGCATAGTTTCTTGGATCATGTTGGATTATCCAGTTTATTAAGGAATTCTCCAAGATCGCTAATCCATTATGCAAATTGTTGTAGAAGGAAGCTAAATTTGTATTTGATGAGGAGTGCAAGAAGGCATTTGAATACCTTAAAGAGAAGTTTGTTGCTGCTCCTATTATTGTTGCTCCAGACTGGTCTAAGCCATTTGAAATCATGTACAATGCAAGTGGAGTAGCACTGAGTGCTATGCTTGGCCAGAAGAAAGAAAAATTGTTCCACCCTATTTACTATGTGAGCAAACCGTTAAATGGGGCATAAAAGAATTACACTGTTACTGAGCAGGAACTTCTCGTAGTTGTCTATGCTTTTGAGAAGTTTCGTGCTTACTTTTTGGGAACTAAGGTAGCGGTACATATAGACCCCACTTTCTTGAGATATTTAATAGCAAAGAAGGATGCGAAACCAAGGTTAATCAGATGGATATTGTTTCTACAAGAGTTTGACTTCGAAGTCAAAGATCGAAAAGGATACAAAAATCAAGTTGCAGATCACTTGTCCAGACTTGAGGGTGATCAAGTAGTAGAGGATGAGTTCAAAATTGATGATACATTTCTGGACGAGAAGCTCCTGCCGACTACACTTGAAAGAGTGCCTTGGTATTCTGATTCTGCAAATTATGTGGTAAGTGAAGTTATCTCGGAGAATGTGTCTTTTTATCAAAGAAAGAAGTTCCTACGTGATGTTACATACTAATTTTGGGATGAACCGTATTTATTTTAGTGGTGTGCGGATAATATTATTAGACGGTGTATTCCAAAGGTAGACATGCTAAATATCTTGGGAGCTGGTCATGTTTCTCCAATCGGGTGTCACCATGCAGGTGACCGTACGGCAAGAAAAGTTCTTCAGAGCGGTTATTACTGGATGACCTTAGTCAAGGATACCTATGAGTTTGTGTGAAAATGTGACCAATGCCAGGGACAAGGGTCAATCTCAAAGAACCATAAAATGCCTATGACAAAAATGATGGAAGTCGAGTTGTTCGATGTATGGGGCATTGATTTCATGGGGCCCTTTGTGAGGTCTTATGGGTTGAAATACATACTGGTCGCCATTGATTATGTGTCGAAATGGGTGAAAGCTTTCTCTTTGGATGATAATAAAGGAAAAAGAGTGGTTACATTTCGTAAAAAGAATATCTTCTCTCGCTTTGGGTTACCATGTACCATCATAAGCGAAGATGATCACGTTTTTGCAATTGAGTGTTTTGACCTGTGTTGTTGAAATACGATGTGAAACAGCATAAGGTTGCTATGCCATATCCCCCATAGACTAGGAGATAAAAGTAATTTTGGCTAAAACAGTGAATGCAAGTAGAAAAGATTGGTCTCACTAGCTCGATGATGCCCTGTAGGCATATCAAACTGCTTTCAAGACACCTATTGGATGTCACCATATCATCTAGTTTATGGAAAAGTGTGTCACCTTTCGGTAGAAATAGAGCACAAGGCTTTATGGGCTCTTAAAAGACTGAACATGAACTAGAAAGAAGCAGCTGAGTAAAGGTTGGGACAGTTAAATGAGATGGACGAATTCCATCTAGGATCTTACAAAAGAGACGATCTAGATAAAGAAAAAATGAAGAATTACATGACCAAAGAATAGAGAAGAGAGATTTTTAATCTGGTGATTGGGTGTTGTTGTTCAACTCTTGACTTAGGCTCTTTCCGAGCAAATTAAAATCAAGATGGTCTGGGACTTTCAAGGTAAGTCAAGTTTTTCCATCAGGTGTGGTGGAACTTGAAGGTAAATATGGAAGTTTGTTCAAAGTTAATGGGCAAAGAATCAATACCTATATTGGTCCAACCGTTGATGTAAAGCTACTGTCCACTGTGTATCTCAATAAAGTCTGAGTAGTTAAGGTAACCAAGTCGTGCCA
The DNA here is from genome assembly GCF_002878395.1 of Capsicum annuum. Taxonomy (NCBI): domain Eukaryota; kingdom Viridiplantae; phylum Streptophyta; class Magnoliopsida; order Solanales; family Solanaceae; genus Capsicum; species Capsicum annuum. The sequence continues at coordinate 140,321,460 of NC_061116.1, read as the reverse complement.
CAATAATAAATCAGGAGCTAGTGGGAGACAACCCACAAAGTGTTGTTGTAATCATAGTTAGAGTTTATTGTTTGTTTTTGTGTAATTTGATGCATTTATGAAGTGTGTTGGACTGAGAATCCAGAAAAAAGAAGTCTTTACAGTTAATAAGGGGCGACAAAAAGACTTACGAACCATCAAGGACCCGACGGACTACCACTAGAACCGTCAAAGCCATGGTCAAAAAATGAACATCCTAGATAAGGCTTAACGGTAAAGTTTGCGGGTCTTCGCTATTCCGACAGATCATTACTTCCACTGTCAATATGAAACTAAAATTCGAGGGTACTGGAATATACTGATGAACAAATTGATGGACCGTCGCATCACCAACGGATCGTCGGATCAACCGTCATAGCAAGGCATGATTTACATGTCTCTGGTAAGCTACGACAGCCAACCTAGCAAACCATCGGACACCCAACAAACCGTCAGGTCAACCGTTAACTTAACCCTAGTCAGATAGGTTGAGTCGGGTTATTTTTAAGGCTTATTTAACTGCCCGTTTTTGACCCAAATGCTTTTAAACCGATAAGAAGAAGCGGTTACATCAAAATATTAATGTTCCAACTTGGAAGTGGGAAGTGATGAATATGTACTTTATTACAGGGTTGCCCCACACTCGTTGACAATATGATTTTATTTGGGCTTTAGTTGACCGATTGACTAAGTAAACATATTTCCCACTTGTTAGTACTTTAGATTGAGTTGAAGATTATGCCAAACTTTACCTTAGAGATGTTGGAGTTTCATGGAGTCTCTTTGACTATCATCTAAAATAAGGTTACTCAGTTTACTTCCCATTTTTGAAAGTCATTTCAGAAGGGTTGTAGTACCCAAAGTCCTATGCAGATGTGAGAAAGAGAGAACTTGAATTCATGATTGGTGATTTGGTTTACCTGAAGGTGTCACCCTTAAAAAGGGTAAATATATTTGAAAAAAAGGGAAATGTATTCCCCATTATACTAGTATTTATAAGATATTGAGGTGCATTTGTAATGTGGCTTACAAGTTAGACTTGTCTGTAGACTTAGCATCAATACTTCTAGGCTTTTATGTATCACTGTTTAAGAAATGTATAAGTGATCAAGGTTCTTTGAGGAATCAACTATTTGATTGAGATACTAGGGAAGTAGAAGCAGACATGATTATCAAATATCTTTACCTTTTTAATTCAAATTATATTCCAACTTGAGGTTACTGTTCCTCCTTAGTACTCTTCTCAGACTCATATTATTTAGTTTTTGGCAGGTCTTAATATCTATTCATAAGGTCAGTAAGTTTATGTTTTAGTTAGTGATTCAATTATCATGGCGTATTCAACTTTCAGAACTCGGTGTTGAGATTACAACTCTTTCCCTAATCTTTCTGCTTAGTTAGTCTTTATTGAAGGATGAATGACCCTAAGAAGGAGATATTATAACACCCTCTGAGTATATTCATGTTTTTTGGAATTTTCTATATGTGTTTAGGATAATAAAATAAGGTCATTTAGAGGGAAAACATTTGGGACAAGTTTAGGGTTAAAAATCACATTATAGACTAAAGTATAAGGTTGAGCGTCGTGCTCAGAGACCTTAGATTTGGTCCCCGTATCACATAGAACTTTAAAATTGGCCAATAGATGTCTTGTTCTATAAGTGGCATAGCGCATAGGCCAACCCTATATGTTGGGGTGCGCCACGCACCCGACACCTCTATGCCTATAGTTTTCCATTTTTCTTTTAAAAATTAAGGGCAAGTTTGTCATTTCACCCAATAAAACTCTGCCAATCCATTTTTAATCCCTAAATTCATCCCAATTTCTTTATAATTTTTCCCAAACATAAACCCTCCTCTCCCCTTTAAGTTCAAGAACATAAGAAAAGGGATTTTACAATTTCGAAGCCCCAATGCTCCACGAATCAAGATTTTTCCAAGAATTCTCCAAATTTTGGTATGTGAGATTTCATCAATGGGTTTCTTTCACACATTTAGTCGCTAAGTGATTTCTTTCACACATTTAGTCACTAAGTGTACTTAATTTCATCTATTAACTTTATTTTTCTCAATTAGGTTTTCTTGAAAGGTATGGACTTCATTATATTTTAGTTTCTTGTGAAGAATAATCCTTGAATTCATGTCTCTCTTGGAAAGTTAATGTTTTAATGAATTTATTATTGTAAAACCTCATTATGCTTATTAATTTATGGTATTGAAGTTGTTTTTACAAAATTTCATGTCCTGTTTATATCATAGAAATTGTCATGAGCATTTGTAGTCTTCAAAGATGACGGGTTATGAATACCCGTTGACTTAGATTCTCATATATTGATGATTGAAAATCTATTCCTTCAGTGTCACATGTTTTATTATGTGTTTATATAAAATATATGTATCTTAGTCTCAAAATTTAGTATTTATGAGCTTACCAGTTATTTAGTATAAATTCAGTTGGAAGTAACAATTAGCACCGAATAGAGATAGGGATGAAGAGTCTTACGTCAGTTAGGTTGATACATTTAGTATAATTCATAAAGTCCAAGATCTATGTTATCATCATAGGCTTTAAAGGGTCATACGTGAGATAGGATTGACACCTTATTTCTTTGGACATCAGGTTATTTGATCCACATCAACTAAAGTTCATACCCTTTGAAAAGTAATGAGTACTCATTAAATTGGGGTTACTAATTGGGCCCTATTTAGCTCAAATAGGGTGCGTCAGTTAACAATATATCCCACAGTGTAGTCTCAGTTTTCACATGACCTACTTAATTTATTCAAAATATTATTGTTAGATACATAGTTTATTTACTTGGTCATTACATTATTTATATTATGCAGTTTCAATACTTAGTTTATCCTTTCATGGTTAGTATGCTCAGTTTCATATAGCACAATGAATACCCACATGCTCTGTACATTCAAAGTACTAACTGCATACTTTATTTGCACTATATTATTTCATCATATAGGTTCAGATGTTCAACATTCAGACTGTCAATTTGCACGATTTTGTAGTACCTTAGCAACAAAGTTTGGTGAGTCCCCATGATAAGAGGCTAGCCCTAGTAGTTTTATTTTAGTTCTATTTTAGTTTTATACAGTTAGAGTTAGCTGGGGACTTGTCCTAACAACTTACCTTAGTAGAGGCTATCAGATAATTAGACTCATGTTTCTACTTATGATTGTGTTAGATGTTTTTCGTATTAACTCAATTCTAATTTTCATTTATTTATCATCATATGATTCAAAACTTTAGTTTTTGTTCAGTATTACTTAGTTGTTATAATATTTTTAGTATCATGTCAAGCCATGAATTAGCTTGAGTCACTTGTTACCTTAAGTATTACATCACGAATAGGAGTAGATTCGGATCATGACACGATCCTGCGGTTCTGATTGTTCAGATTAAATACATGTTCATGGTGAGTTCAAAGCGTTTCATGCAATTTGATGATAATGAAGTTTTTTTCCACTACATGTGGAGAAGAAGTTTCAACGATATTTTAAATATTCCTGCTGCCGCATATTCATAAAAATAAAATATTTTATTTTTAATCATGATATTTTATATTTTATTTTTAATCATATCAAGAAGCAGTGATGAAGATTATGAGAAGAACAAAGATCATGAATGTGAAGAAGATGGATTCAGTTTTATCAAGAAAATCAAGCCACAAAGGGGAGAATTTTTTTGATTTTTTATCCTGATTTTTTTACCAAATCTGTATTTTAATTTTCTTTGACTGCAAGTCAAAGTAATACCACTTTTATTTTCTTGAAAGGAAAAAATATAAAACTCTTTCATATTTGGTTAACCTATTTTTTAGAGAAAATATTTGTACCTTTATAAATTGATGATCTTTCTCCTTCTCTCATTACACAATAGCAACCACAATGTAGTACTTAAAGAGACTTATTTAGGAGGAGATTTTTCAGTAGATTTTATGATTTTTCAATATTTAGGTCGTATGACCCTTCTATATTAATAGTATGCTTCTGAAGTATATTTTTCTTTGTCGTCTGAATTATTTTTTCTATGCTTTGCAAACTATTAGCTTTTGAATGACACCCTCTTGATTTCTATCCAAATAGATATAAGATTTATCTTAAAATCATGTACACAAAAAGTATTATATTCTTTACATTTTAACAATAGAAACGATAATTTGTCCCCAATTTTTTTTCTTGCTAACTACATCTACAATTCTAACTTAGTTAAGATACTAGGTTAGTGTTACACCCATCTTTGTTTCTATTGTTATTCTAATATCCATTTATTTTCATAAAAATTTTTATCAATCAACACATAACTACAGTGACTGTTTAAGACTATGTATAAGACTTAGGAGTGATAAATTTATCTATGAAAATAGGATCTATCCAACCCGCTTTAAATTGGATATGTCAACGATCCACTAATTTATTAGCTCGATTAATTTCAAGCTATGTAAGAGTACGGCTAATATGTAGCCTAATTAATCCATAGAAACCATGCCAATTTTTTCTTGGGAAACACTCAGAAATAAGTTGCTTTTAAGAATAAAATATGCAACAGCCACACCAGTTTGCAAACTACAAACTACCTTATAACTGAGTGAATTTCTATGGTTTCCAGATATTTTTTATGCTTAAAATAAGGAAAATATGCTATTGGTTATGCAGATATGATTTTCTTATCGTAAGTTTATTAAAAACCAAGATTTGAAAGTGAGAAAAAGGAAAAGGAGAAAAATTTGCATAAATTTGGAAAATGGATACTGAGCTATAAATTTTTGTTCAATATGACACATAGGCAAAGTTGTTGTGAATCCAGTAGATTTTTTGGCTTGTGAATTAAAGTACCAACTGACTATGACACAAGCCTATGACTCTTTGGATCACGCTGTGAGTCATAAGGTGATTCATTATGAGAAAAAGTATAAAAATTCCTAAAGATATACAAGATGTTGTCTGTGGCGACGAGTGTAGCCTACGTGTTATCGTGATACTATACAAGTCATTGCCTAAACTCGTCTTGAGTGGGATTGAAAAAGTACTGAAAGAGTGCAAAGGTGTTTCAGTGGCAATGAGTCACTGAATACTCATAGGTTAACGATACAAGTCATCACAAGCATCAAAGAAAAGTAGGCAACGAATGGAAAAACGTCTAACAATGAGTCCTAGGCAGACCCTATGACTCGTTACAAGAGGCATAGTCACTACCACCTTGTAATCCAAATTTATTTAGGATAGGTTTATTTTTTGTCTATAAATACTCCTTGTGGGTTTATTTATTAATTTACATTCTATTGATAGCTTAGAGACATTATATTGTTCTTGCAAGTGCAAACATCAATTTTTAAGGTTTTGATTTAAAGTGAGATTTTTGGAGTTTTCATCTTATTCTTGAAAGTTCATAATTATGGTTTTTTTCATGAACTCTTTTTATGTTCTTGCAATGATATGTAGCTAAACACCGCAGCTAGGGTTGTGAAAACCAAGATAGGTTAGTGTTCATAGTACGAGGTGATTCTTAACGGGTGTTAGAGCATGTATTGTTATTATCTTTGATTTGATTATTTCTATTAATGGTTGAAACTATTAGAACTCTCCTCATCTCTACTCTAGAATTAATATAGAGTAATGGAGGGTAAAACGGAATAAAAATAAGAGTTGGAGCTATCAACCTCCATTTAATTAGATCTTGAGCCCGTACATAGGATTGACTAATATGGGATCAATGGTAGGGGTTAGTAATGCAAAACTCATGAGACATGAACCTTTGTGATTAGGGATAGTCATATATTAGTGGAGTAACATAATTGTTTAAATGAATATAAACTATTGATTTTGCATATCAAGCAACACAAGAGATCACTAAGTACGAAGAACCTATAGGATTTTGAAGTTATTAGGGAAAATAGACCTAGTGCCTCTCTCATACTGATTACAAATCCAACAAATCAGCAACTATTAATATTGAAATTTTGATTCATAAACCCCCTATTTTACTAAAAATTACTATTGATTGCTCAGATAGACAAGCTAAGAAAAATTTTAATCTATTTCTTGTAGGATCGATCCCAAACTAGTTGTGTTCTACAATTTATCAACGACCAATTTATACTTTGTTCAGAGGTGTAATTTGGGTGACATCAAATTCTGGTGTTGTTGCTGGGAAATACGATTACAGAGTTGACTGATTATGTTTGTTGGACTGTTGGTTTATATTTTCTGATTTTAATTTCTAGTATTTTTAGGGAACACATCGGTGCATGCCTAACACTCAGAGTCGAGACAATTTCCAGATTCCACTTTATATAGAAATTGAGAGAAATTGAGAGAACTTTAAGAGTTAATAAAAGGATCATGATCGAAGGAATTCATAATCAAGAAGTTCATAATATGAGACTTGATGATGTGGGAATTTGAATCGGCTACAAAACCCTCATGGCTTCTAAAGAATATGGAGCAGACCACTACTCATAGTATGGCAGAACAGAATGCAAGGCAAGAATTTTCCAAGCATCAAGTAAGGGTAGAAGGAGCTGGACAAGCTGAATCAGACCATCTATTAGAATATTGCACTTAAAAGACAAAATTTATAACTTCAGGCAGTTATATTTGAAGGAGTTATATGAAAACTAGTTACGGTTTAAGAAGAAATCATAAGTGGAAATTTTATTTATGTACCTTAGGAGCATACTTTTGAGATTCTAGATCAGATCAATAGAATCAATTGAGAATGGAACACTCGTGATGCAGACATACCCATAAGTACTTATATGATTGGTGTATTCGCAGAGTAGAGAGCAATTGATAAATTTATTCTATTGGTTGATCTATTGAGGACGAAGCTTAGATTATTTACCAAATAATTGGAAAAAGAAGGCGCAAAAAAGGTGAACGTAGTTAGTTCACAAGGAAAAGAACCTAGGCATATGATTCATATTCTAATGAGGAGGCCAAGTATCTAGATAATTAGGTGGTGGATTTTCAAGTTAAGGGCCAAGGGTCTAATCAAGATAACTGGAAATTTGGGCAAGGGAACAAATGTCAAAACAACTATAAAGACAAAAACTATAATAGGTCTAGGAATAGAGATAGGAGTAGAGGAACAAATGGTGATATAAGGCCCTCAAAATTTTGAGCATTTTATATTTGGCCTTTTTGTCTTCGTAACATCTATTTTTGACAGAAAATATGATTATAAATATTAAAAGGGTAATCGAAGTGAGTTTTGGAATTGTCGAATAAGGTTTAGGGTTGTTTTGGAATTTCGAGGCAGTAAGCCTTCGCATTTTTGTCTCTGCGAGACTAGTGTGGTATAAAGGCAGTATGCCTCTATATTTTATTTGTGTCATGAAGGATAATCTCTGCAAAAAATAGTGTGGCGTGGAGGATAGATTCTGCGTTAAGGTTGTGCCATGCTGATATTTTAAATTTATGTAGTTTTTATTTTATTTACTTGGGGTGAGGGGATTTGTGAAATTTTCACCCCTGTACGACCCATTAACATAAAATAATTTTATTCTCTTCAGTTTTAAATGATCAAATTCCCTAATTTCACTCTCAAACTCAAAACCCAAGAAAAGCTTAAGGATTTCACTGTGCATACATCTTCTGGGTTCCAAACTCCAAATTACTTTCAAATTCTAGTACGTCTAAGGCATGTATGTCTTCCCCAAAACTTGATATGTTAAATACATGTTTTTACTATCATTACCCATGTGATTTAATTGTTGATTTTGAATGTGGGTTGAGTTTTTTTAAGTATTATTGATTAAATTATGTTTCCATGGTTTTTATGAATCTAATTGGGTGCATGGGTATGGTAATTGAGATAGAGGTCGAGGAATTCTCCCAAATTGATGATTTTTATTGAAAATTGGGCTTTGAAAATTGTGTTTCCTTAACCCACTTGCATAATTGGCTTTGAAATATGATTTGTCACATGGTTTGACTTACACTCCTAAGCTATTAATTACATAAATGATTAAATGGATGAAAATGGTTTTGAAGGCTTTGTTGGCCATTTTTTATTATAAATTAAAAGCTCGGGAGTTCAAGAATTCCCCTGAGTTGATTTGATAAACTAAGGGAGTCGAGACACTTCCCCAACTTTCTTTATATGATAAAGGGGGTTGTGGAATTCCCCCAAGTTATGGAATTGAAATGACATAATTATAAGCTTGCAAGCGTAAGGGTATGACGATACATATGGCATGTGCCTTAATGAAATATTCCTTAGCTTAATGGGTAGGCTTTGTAAAAATGTCTTATTGGGCATAAAAGGGGTTGTGTAGCTATCCGTGAAGGTAAAGGTCCCAAAGGATTGATACTAAAAACTCATGTTTGCGGCATGAGGGTTGGTCTTGATGACCGTGTGCTTATTTTAAACTATATATATATATATATATATATGTATCCTGGATTGATGTAGGGTTGGGGCATTACCTGGTCTTCCTTGAATATCTTTGGTTCGTTCGGCTAACAAGCACTATGCCTTTTCAGGAGGGAGAGATGGACCCATATAGCCCGTAGGTGTTTTTATGACAGTTAAGATACACAGCCTAAATTAATGTTTTACTCTCATGCTAAGCCTTATTCCCTACCCCGAAGCATTATATATATATATATATATGAATGTGTGCATTTGATTTGAATGCCTTTGATTTGATTTGATTATGGCATTACTTTATCCTTTCTCAGAGTTACATGCTAGTACTCACCCCACTAACCATCTCCCGCCCTACTAACTGTCTCCAAATGTTGTATACCCACGCGATGTAGGCATCAAAGACACTTCTTCTTTTTATATGCAGTGATTGGTTATTCCATGATTGTTCATGAGTTAACTTAAAGTGGTGATCCTCATATTTCTAGAAGACCCGTTGCATCTTGGTTTTGATAGTTTCCCCTTTTGTCTATTGTCAAGGGCATGTCCCGACTTAGATTTAAGTTGGTTTCATAGAGGCTTGTGGATTACTGTGGACTGCGATTGTGTTGGATTCTTAGTTTTCTTTGAGCTATTCACTTGTCTTATTTATTTTTGTTGCATTGATTCCATTGTTTTTAGATATATTGTGTTCTATTTAACTAGAAAAAGGGGTGGTCTTTAGTACTCTGCTGGCTTGAGATACCCGTCACATCCAAGCCCTGGTTTGGATTGTGATAAGTGATTTGAGAAAAAAGGTTAATTACAAAGATAAAAGTGTCCTTTATGTTCTGATGCAGAACCAAGATGTAGATTCAAGCAATTTGAGGATTGGAAAGATGCTCGCTAAAGTATTGAAAGAGGTAGAGAAAAATAATAAATTCCTAAAGAAGTTGTGAGCAGATATTTTAGGCATGAGTCAAAAGGTTGAGTCACATCTACCCCTATCAAGTAGCTTGAGCTACAGTTTGGTCAGATGTCCACCGCATTGAATCAATATTAATTGGGTACACTTTCGAGCAACACCATCTAAAATCTAAAAAATGATGGTCATTGCTTGTTTATTAATACTAGGAGTAAAAATATGACCACATATCCACCTATGTACATAGTTGTTTCAAATAAGGTTAACATATAATTATTGATGCTGAGAAAGTGGTTGAATCTAAAAAATTATTTATTGATGATGGCATACCTAAAAATCATCTAGTTGTTGATAAAGAGTCCAAGGTGAAAAGGGGAAAGGAAAAAGAGGTCCCATAAGTTTTGACTCCCATTCCATTACTTTCTTATTCTTTTCCATAAAGGCTGAAGATGAAGGCTAAAGAGGGAAAATATCAAAATTTCATCTCTATGTTGAAAGAATTATCGATGAACATCTCTCTAGTTGAGGATCTTAAGCTCTAGCTAAGGCTCTTGAGAAAATGTCATACTATGCTAAGTTTATGAAGGAAAAATAACAAAAAATAGAACTCTAAGTTTTAAGCTCGTTGATAATGTGCAGTGGCATCGCTTCCCAATCTTTCGTAGAGTATAAAATCCAGGAGCTTTTATGATTCCATGAACTATTGGGTCTTTCAATTTCCAAAAAGGTTTATGTGATTTGGGTGCTATCATTTAATCTAATTTCACTAGCAATGTATAGTCAATTAGGGTTAGGGTCGCCTAAAATAACACGGATAAGACTTTTCATGGCATATTGTATTATGAAGAAGCCAATGGGTTCTTGTGTGATGTATTGGTAAAGATTGCAGTTTTATCTTTCCCATTGATTTTGTTATTATTGATTGTGAGGTATACTTTGAGGCTTCATTATTTAGAGAGACCATTCCTTGCAACTAGACGTGTGTTGGTTGATATGGAGTCTAGGCAGATAAAGTTTAGATTGAATGATGAATATACAACTTCTAATATATACAAAATTGATGATAGAGTCAAAGGATATACATGTGCTTTCTGTGAATAATACATTTAATAATGATGTATTGGTAGCCCATATTAAGCAAAAGCTTAGAGTTGAAGCACTCAGAACGGTCATTATAAATTTTAAGGGTGATGACATTGATGGCTATGATGAGATGGTGAGCGCACTTGATGGTGGGGGTTCATATAATTTTTCTTGAATGAAGTTGGATCTTGACTTGAAGAATAGAGTGACCCCTCTAGCTAAGCCTTCTATGGAAGATCCTATAGTGTTGGAGCTCATGGATCTTCTTTCTCATCTTCATTATGCATTTTTGAAAGCTAACAATACCTTATTGATTACTATTGCAACTGATTTGGTAGATTGGAAAGTTGAGGATTTGGTGTCAGTGTTACAAAGGTTCCAAAAGTCCATTAGATGGACCATCACTTATATCATTGGGAATTTTTCTAGAATTTATGTCATTGGGAATTTTCCTAGAATTTATGTACATAAAATCCAACATAAATCAGATTGTGTGCCTAGTATTTAGCATCATCAAAGACAAAAACTGCTTATACAAGAGGTGGTGAAGAAGGAAATTATTAAATAGTTGGAAGCTAGGGTAGTTTACCCTATTGCCAATAATAAATAGATCAGCCCGATCCAATATGTTCCTGAGAAGGGTAAAATCATTGTGGTTCCAAATAAAAAGAACGAGCTTATTCCAATAAGGCCAATCACCAGGTGACGTGCATAAATGGACAATAGGAAGTTGAATGCATGTACTAAGTAGGATCACTTTTTGATGCCTTTCATGGATCAAATATTAGATCATTTTCTTGGTAGGGGACGGTATTGTTTTCTTGAATCAAGTTTCCATTGCTCCTGAGGACTAAGAAAAGACCACTTTCACTTGTCCATATGGGTCATTTGCATTCAAGAAAATGACTTTTGGTCTATATAATGCACCAATGAATTTTCACTTGTCCATGTGGAAATGTGAAGATTGTAATTTGGAGCTAAATTGGGAGAAGTGCCGCTTCATAGTCAAAGAAATAATAGTGCTTGGTTACAAGATTTGGAAAAAAGGGATTGAACTTGACAAGGTAGAGATTGAGATGACTGAAAAATTCCTTACACTAATTTTTGTGAAAGATATTCAGAGCTTTTTGGGACATGCAGGATTTTATCATAGATTCATCAAGAATTTCTCTTAAATTCCATATCCCTTGCAAGTTGTTGGAGAAAGAGGTGAAGTTTGTATTTGATGAAGCATGTCTGAAGGCATTTGAGTGTTTAAAAGAGAAGTTGATTTTAGCAAATATTATTATGTCACCTGATTGATCCATGCCTTTTAAGGTTATGTGTGATTCTAGAAGCATGGGCTCTGAAGCAGTCCTAGGCCAAAAGCGACAAAAGATCTTACATCCCATCTATTATGCTAGAAAAACACTTAACCCAGCTTAAAAAAATTATACTATGACTGAACAAGAGTTTCTTATTGTGGGGTTTGTGCTTTAGAAATTTTGATCTTATTTTTTAGCACAAAAAAAATTGTGCACAATGACCATACAATGTTTAGGTAACTCATTGATAAGAAGTATATGAAACCATTGTTGATACTACGGGTACTTCTATTATATAAATTTGACATTGTAAGCAAGGACCGAAAGAGGACAAAATCAAGTGGCAGGCCACTTAACATATCTTGTGAAAGAGGCAATACTGAACTAATAGATGAGTTTGATATTGATGATACTTTTTTAGATGAATGGGTATTGGCCACATCGTAATACTTGATTCCATGGTATGCAAATTTTGCCAACTATTTGATAAGTGATGTGGTGCTTGAGGGCCTTTCGTTCCACCAACGAAAGAAGTTTATGCATGACTTAAGGAAGATCTTTTGAGATAGGCCATACTTACTTTTAATTTTTACATATAGAGTAGTTTGGAAATGTGATCTTTAGATATAGATGATGTGTAGATTAGAAATATGTTACTCATCATCAGTTGGGGTCATCATAGCAGTCCATGAACTGCGTATAAGTTCTTACAATATGGATACTAATGGCCCACCATTTACAAAGATACACACAATTATACAAAGGATTGTGACCAATGCCAAATATAAGGAAACATTTTGCAATGACAAGATATTTCCATAACCATGATTCTAGAGATCGAGCTATTTAATGTTAGGGAATTGACTTCATGTGCTCCTTTGTGAGCTCATATGGAATAAAGTATAATTTGGTGGCTGTTGACTTTGTCTTGAAGTGGGTGGAGGCAATTATGCTTTCCAAACAACAAAATAAAGAGTGTCACGATATTTTTAAGAAAGAATATATTCTCTAGATTTGGTAACACTAAGGGCAATCATTAGTGATGGAGGCTCGCACTTTTGTAATCGTCTATTCAAAGCCTTGCTTGAGAAATATGGTGTTAAATATAGGGTGAAAACACTTTACCATCCTCAAAAAAGCAAGAAATTTGTGGTCTCCAATCATTAAATCATGTTTATTCTGTGAAGACTATGAATGCCAATAGAACGGACTGGGATAGAAAAATGGATGATGCATCATGGATCTATTAGATATCATTCAAAACACTTATTAGTGTTTCCACAAATCAACTAGTGTATGGCAAAGTGTTCCACTTGCATGTCAAACTTGAGCATAAGGTGTTATGGGTACTAAATAGATTGAATCTGGAGTAGAGTGATGTGGCAAAGTTGAGACTAGAACAGTTGAATGAGATAGATGGATTTCATATCCGACTATGAAAGTTCATCATTGTACAAATATAAGATGAAACTATACCCTGATCATAGGATTGAGAAAAGAGAATTCACCATTGGTGATATGGTATAACTATTTGATTCAAGGTAAAAGTTATTTTCGAAAAAGCTAAAGTCAAAATGAAGAAGACTGTGACACTGTACCCCTATGGTGCAATTGAGCTTGAGAATAGTGAGGGTCAACGGGTTTAAAGTAAATGTATAAAGGGTGAAACACTATCTTGGTGAGGTTCAAGAAGTCAAAGCGATATGTGAAAATGGACCTAGATTGTGCTTGAAAAATAAGGCACACCCGAGTTGTGCCGCAATATTAAAGTTAGTGGTTTTTACGAGGCAACCTGTAGGTTAGGGTGAAGTATGAGTTACCAAACAAACCACATCATGTCGTGATATCACAATCAAGCACTAGTTGGGAGGATCCCTAATTATTTTATACTTGTTTTTATTTGTATTTGTAAGGTAACATAAAAACCAGTCGTATGAGTCGTAGCCAATGGAGAAAGTGAAAGAAATTTACTAGAGTCCCAATGACTCTCAAAATGAGTCATAGTCACACATTACGACCCGTTCCGTTGAGTCATAGGGACTGGTGACTTTTCTAAGTAAGTCCCCTAGTCTTTATAATATGGAGGAAGGTAATGATTTGTAGACAATGACAAAGAATTATAGGGTAGGGTCTTCGTCATTGGATGAATGTTGTTCCAAAAGTTTAAGATTATGCAATTTGACCTGACCCAATACGCAATTTAAAACCCCTCACTCAATCTGAATCGGCTCTCTTTCCTTTTCAACTACCCAAAACTCCCTCCATCTTCCATAACTGTCTCTCTATCCATTATTTCACCACTAATTTAGCACTAACCACCCAAACATTCGCTACATCGATTCGTACTACCCACTAATTCATAAGGTCAAAATTTTACAAGTAATTCTCCATCAATTTTCAGATTATTTCTCAAGTGTTTGAATTGCATGGATTCATCAATTCCTAGGTTTAAATGCTTGAAAGTTTGAATTGGGATATCACTTAAATATCATATAACTTGTTTTTATTCAAGAAAAGTAGTAAAAGTTATTGTGGGTTGATTATGTGCTCAATTTTGTAGTTGATTGTACCAAGGGTGAAGCATGGGTAGCCTTGATATTTTTGTTTGTATGTACACCAGGAGGCGTGGTTTTAGTGCCACTCCGATGACCAATTATTTATTTAAGCATGAAAAAGTTAGAAAAAGTATATACTGAGATTATGTATACACAAGGACTACCAATTTATCGACCCTACGACTCCTGTAATGACATGTACCCTAAGGTTATGAGTCATCGCCCTAGACGCAGTGGTTTGAACTTTGGTCTAAATATGTAAAGTCCCTGAACATTATTTAGTATTCCCAATAAGAGTTACCTAATGAATTGTAGGGTCACTTGACCAGCTGTAGGGTGCACTGCTACTAATGGAACTTGCACTGCACCTTGTAGGAACTTACCCTACAAATCATCCAATGAGTCGTTGGGACAACAGTACGTATCATGCAATTTTGCACTCGTCCCTACGAGTCTAACCTATGAGTTGTAGACTAAGGTGACTACTTGTTTCCAAGGCTCGTAGGGACTGATTTAATGTATTTGTATTTTTTAATTTTTTTTTTTTACTAAAATGTACTCCCCCACAAGAACTATGGCACCAAAGAACGACAACCCAAAAATAAAATAAGAAGAGGGTCAATTCGAATCCTAAGAATCAAGCTTGATCCACCAAACAATCAAGAGAATAACCTACAGAGAACGAGCAGAAGTCAAGTAGCTTGGTAGAGGAATACCCTAACTTAAGGTATGTCCAGCCATGTGCTAGCTTGCCCCAGGGTAGTTGATCAAAACCTCGAATGAATAATATTTGGGCATAACCACCGCACGTACCTACTCCTCTCCAGTTTCAAAAGAGAGGATAGCTTTAGTCTAATAAAAAAAGAGGAGTAAGGAGACAAGAGTGTCTCTGAAAGTAGAGAAGAGGTTGGATCTAGCAACAAATCAATGAATAAGGTTAAGGATCAGGTTCAAAAGACTTATTTGAGGCTAAAGATGAGAACGCTGCCGACCACCACCTATTCAGCCTTCACCACCAGCTCCACTTAACCCTTGATTACGGTTGCACTAGTCCCACTAGCAAATATATGGGTTTATCAAGGTATCCAGGAGTTGTTTCATCGAGACAGTGCTATTGTACCAAGCACAAGTATAACAAAGAAGGGGTTATATATTAGGCAAAGATTGTTGACTACGGGCATGGCTGAGACACCCATTTCTGAAAACTCATTAAAAAATATAAGTAATGTGTGGATAGCAGAAGAACCGGGAAAATACAGCCCCATTCTTGTTCGAGAATTCTATGCAGCCCATCAGAAGGTTTTGTTTGATCTGTGAAACCTCTCATGGAAAGTTGATGGCCCTCTCCACATATTAATGATTTGGGGGTCCAAGGTGAGTATTTCAGCGCAGAATATATCATGATTCTTACATGGTGCTGATGATGTTCCGAATACTAGATATTAATCACATTGATGAGATAAAGAAAGTAAAGTCTAAACAGATTACAACTGAAGATAAGATGGTACACCTACAACGGATTGCAAACATTATTGCAGTTGATAAGGAGAATGCTCCTCTGGCTACTAGGATGCTGTTGCAAATCAAAAAGGAAAGCCTTAGTTTTGCAGTACCTTAGTGGACACTAGTCCATCACAATTTGGGGCCTACTATTTGTGACAATATACTATGCCCCAATAGGGCTACCTTGGTTATAGGACATAGAGGGGTATGAGATCGACATCACTAAGATTATTTCTCGTGAAATATAGGATAGAGTAGTGAGTCCTGATTCTAGTATCCCCTTTTCATGCTCGGTGATAAAGATGTGTTTATAGGATGGAGTTTCTATCTTTGCAGAGGTGGACAATTTTACAGTGGTTCGACGCACAACAAACTTGGGCTTAATTTGTGATTGGACAACCTTATTTTTAGATCAAAGGTCGGAGCTGCTTTGCTACAAAGTGCAGGTTAAGTCTTAGACTGAGATTGAGAGGCCCAAGCCTTAAGCTATAATTGAGGAGACTACTTCCATAGTCGTTATACCATCATCAACCCCTATTTACCAGCAACTACTCTGAGACCCTCTATGCCTCGCCCACCTACTGGTGGGTACACTTTGGTCTCATTAGAATTTTTAAATGACATATTGAAAAGATTGCACGCTGTTGAGCAACTGATATGACCCAAAATACAAAAACACATAAACTAAAGAAAAGATAGAATAAAAAATGCGGAAAATAAGGGATAAAAGGATAGATAGATAGACGTATGATAATATAGGAAAGGACAATAAAAAATATATCAATTTCTAAGACTTCCTTTTTGAATATAATAAAATACCTATCTCTTACGTGAACCACAAGGGAATTGATCTCCCAAGTAACCCACATTTCGAAACGAATGTTCAACTTAAGCCAGTCCTAGCCCTCATGCTCTCAAGTGTATAATCCATCATAATTAAACAAAAACTAAGAATAATAAGCTAAAGGAACTACTATTTATATCCATGGGCCATTTATTACATATGTGGGCCCAAAAGTAACCATATTCAACAAAATAAGAAAGTTGGCTAAGTTTGGACCATATGCCTACACAGATGGGCATCTACTGGTGCAGATGAAGCACCTGCTCTTGCAGGTGGATGACCTATGGCTCAGGTCAAAATAGAAAGCCTCTAGGCTATTTTTAACCCTTCAATAGCCTCTCCAATCGCCCTCAGTCCTTCTTATATGCATTGTGAACTCTAAAAAAATCTTTAATATGTATTATGATGGCTTTAAACACACATGGTATTGATCTCTTGGGAGCTTGAAAAGGGTTACCCAAACATATCTTTGCCTTCTTGAGATGACCATGGCTTGGGTCCTTTTGTGTTGTCCTTGGATTATGGGATTTGAAAGTTTATTGCCAATTTGTCTTGTATTGTCCACCCCTTCTTGAAAAAAATTTGACTTTGAATACAAACCTTGAAAAATCATAAGGGTAAAAATCAAAAACAATGTCCTCACGACATGAGGGTTAGGACTAGTAATAAAAACCTCTTCACCAAGACAAAGAGGAACACACTTAACATATAGGCTAGTATCAAAATGATAAATTAAGGGTGTGCAACTCCACAAAATAAAAACTACTTGCCAACTCAAGAGATTTGGAAAAAAAGGAACCGAGGTAATTAATCAACCACTCATAAAGGCTCATATTGGTTCCATGTTTCAATAAGCACATAACACCTTTGAAACATTCATGCTCATTGGAGATCTTTCCCTTACACAACTTTAGTCCCTCAAGTAGATTAGAAATCTTCAAGAAAGACTCACCACTATAGGGATGAGTACCAACAACTTCAATCAAAGATTGCTTGTCAAATTGACTAAGCACCAAGTGGGATCTATAGGAATAACCACATTCCAAATGGTCACCAAGGTCAAATGGATAGAGAGTCCATAGATACAGGTGTAGGAAATATTCCTCTTCCCCAAGGGCACCACCAATACATAGAGTTATACCCTCCATACTAGCATATACATCATCAAAGGCAAATAAAGGGTAAATAAAGGTATCATGCAAGTTAATTTTATCTAAGGTTCCCTCGGGTGCATTTCTCACTACTATGTGCAAAAACACTTTCAAGAGTACGCTCAAGAATAGGAAAACACAAAGTAGAGTAAATAGGTAGTATATAAAGACCACCTTTCTCTTCTTCATAATCCTTTCCCATAAGAGTACCCTCACCTTTCAAGCAGAGATTTCCATATTTTAGAGGAAAGTGTTCAAACCATAGTGGGCTGTTATATAGAATATAGCCCTCAAGAAGAGCTACATGATCTACATAATCCATACCACTAGGTAATTCTCTAGAAGGGACTTCACCATCTTCAAACAAGATATTGTACTTAAAGATAGAAGGATCAATCCAAGAAGAAAAATTGGAATAAGTAAGTTTACTCTCAAAAAGACAATTATCAAGTTTCTAAGAAGTTTGAAACACATGATTATCCTTATGATCCAAACAAGTAATAGAATTCTGACTAAAAGACATGCTCAAAGGGTCATTCCTATTCAAAGGATCGATATTATCAACATCATCACTAACATAAGGTTCGCTAACCACATTATAAAAATCATCAAGTAGTGGACTAGATTCATAAACAAGTTTATTATTACTATTTTCCCAAGACAATGGAATACTATTCAACACAACAAGTTCAACACTAGGTGGACATAAATTGATCTTACAAGAAGAGTTAATTTGAGCATCAATAGGATCAAATAGTATATCTACACTCTCAACATGTACATTATCAACACAAGGTAAAAAATCATTCAGCGTGCATGTAGAGAAGTTATCACTCTCACTCAATTGGCTACTAGTAACAAAACAATTATTTATATTTACTAAAGTGCAAGGGTTAGCTATGTTACCTTCCAGATCAAGAAAAGATCCTTCTTTAACTTAGAGTGGAATTGCCATCATAATGTTAGAACATGCGTCAAGCCATCCATTAAGGGAGTCCAACCTTTTGTCTATCTTGGTTAAAGCACTTCGCATTTCATCAAAGGTACTCTTCTCTTTAGGAGTTGGAGCTCCTCAATCATCCATCGTTGAACCCATACAAGTTAGCTTATTAAGAGAACAACAAATAATGTTAGATTGAATTTGTGGTGACCCCCTAATATCACTCCTCATAACCTCTCCTTTTTTCACTCTTAGGTTACTAGTTTGCACTCTTTTACTCTTGTCAATATTTTGTCGCTTATCATCAAAGGGCTTGGAGTAAGTGTCTACAATTTCTTATGGTTTGGAAAGGGTAGGTGGAAAGAGGTGGTTTCCCCATTGGTCCATTACTTAGGCCAATTTTGCTCATTCAAAACTCTATGTTGCATAAACTTATTGATGCCTAAGAATAAATGTCTTATAGTACCCATCTCAGGTGAAAGAAACCTCTACACTCTTGGAAACTCCGTAGACTTCTAAGAAATATGGAGAATGCTTGAACACTCAAGGTATCCCTAAATGGCCAACCATAGAAGGAGTTATGTAATTTTAATAACACCAATCATCAAGAACAAGAATACATCTTGAAACTCAAAAAATATCCATCTTTATTGTGCAAACTCATCTTCTTGGATCAATATTATAAAGCTTCTTATACCCTTCCAGCATATAGATGGCCTTCATGTACCTTTTCAAGGAACTTCACAGTTGAGTGATCCTTTTACAAGTTCCCATTATCTCAATGCTTTACCTTGAAGGTGCTTAATGGAATATGTGGATTTTTCAAGTTCTCTCATATCATAATCCTCTAAAAACCTATCACATTGCCACTCTTGGTTAAGATATGCTTCGCGGCCATGTCCGCCTTTGAAGATAGAAAAAGTAGCCTTAATGCGATTTAGATCTCTATCATGTTATCTATACCCTCCTTGGTTCCTAGTTCTCATTGTTTGAGCATTAGAACAAGAAGGATAAGACATTGGAGATACACATGTTGTTCTTCTTATTGGATGACTTTTACATGAACTAGTATAGCCATTCACACCAATTCATCTTTGATAAGAAGTACCACAAAATAAGGAATATGAACTTTCACAATCCTCATGTACATTCTAACTATAAATCTTATAAGGAGTATAAGAGAAAGAGTTATACCTATATCAGATTTATGTTTGGACCAGGAAGTGCAATACTCCTCTTATGCCCTTTCATCCTCACAAGAACTATCACAAGGATCTTTATCCTCCTCATACTCTCCATAAGAGCTACATCACCATTTTCCTCATATTCTCCTCCAAAATAGTATCTCTCATCCCCACATGACTTGATATCATGGCTATATTTATAACCACCATAATCTCCCTTTCTGTCATAGCCATAACTTTCTTCACTACAATAAAAGTCTCCTATGTCGTAGTCATAAGTATCCGACACAATCGATGACATACTTCTATATAAATCCTTTTACCTATAAAATAAACAAACAATAAAGTAGTAAAGATTCTCACCAGCACTCTTAATCTCACCTTTGTATGCTCACAAATTCATAAGCATTGAAAGTTCATTTCTACTCTAAAGAAAGATGTGGTGTCAATTGCTACTCGTGGTCGGGGTGCATTATTATTTGGAAAAAGAACAAATGATTCAAAAAAATGACTACAGACTTAAACAAGGAAATAAAAATGAAACAAAATAATAAAAGGCACCAAAAGAAATGGACTATGAAAGAAAATGGACTCAAAGAACCAAAAAACCAACTAAGAAGTTGAATTACTAGTTGTTAACTAGTTTGAGAATCAAAATTGATATAAGGAATCAAGAAATAAAACTAAGAATTTGGAACAAGAGTAAAATGGGCATTGGGATATTTGAAGTGTGTTTTGGAGGTGTGTGGACACATCCCATGACCTGCCCATGCATGTGAACTTGCATATGAAAGCAGAAGCTGTTGGAATAACCTGCTAAGGTCATCTACTCATACAGATAGGGGCACAGTGGCCCAGATAGAACACTTGGAAACTTTATTTTTCACCTTTTTGTAGGCCCTTTTGGGTTCTCTCTCTCCTAGAATCTTCTTTTTCTTTGGATATTTTTTGATACTAACACCAAAATTCTTTCTCTTTCTTAATTTTGGATCTAACACCACTCTTTGATGAGTCTTTTCCTTGAAGATATGAATATATTTGAGAACACCAAGAACAATTTTGAAGATCCAATATGTATAACTTCTTTATTTTGGCTCGATATTTCATGTAATTTTAAACCAAGGTTTCCCTTATCACGGATAACACTTTTCAATAACTTTTAGCCCTTAAATCATTACCAAAAATTCTAGATTTTCAAATCCATTTGTATTTTCTTTAACCTTCAAACCCAAAAATGGTGAATTTTTCAACCCTCTCCAAATCGCACCAACATTTGATCCAGCGTTCTCTTCAATGTAAAGAATATTTTTCAAGTAATTTCAACCCAAAATTTATAGATCTAAAACTCACTTTACTTTTTTCTTCAAGCTCAAGAACACAACAATGGGGTTTCAACAAATCCACTTAAAGCAAGTCTCAAGCTCAAGATTCCAACTCAATAACACTATAAGGAACTAATTCTAGTTTAGAAACTACAAATAAGACTCAAAAAACACAAAATTCTTTTTTGGGGGTTTTGTTATAACATTTTTGGTACTTTATTTTTCTTTGTCGAATATAACAAGCCCAAGATTGAATTAGTGAGAATGAACTCAAGCTCGACTCTGATACCAAATGATATGATCCAAAATACTAAAACACAAAAACTAAAAAAATGATAGAATAAAAAATGTGGAAAGTAAAGGATAAAAGAATAGACTAATGACATAATAAAATATATGAAAGGACAATCAAAGAATGTATCAAATTCTAAGACCTTCCTTTTGAATAAAATCAAATGCCTATCTCTTTGTTAACCACAAAGGAATTGATATCCCAAGTAACCTACATTTTGAAACAAATGTTTAACTCAAGAAAATCATAGACTCGTACCCAAGTGTATAATTCATTATAATTTAATAAAAACTAAAAAGATAATAAGCTAAGGGAACTAGTATATATAGCCAAGGGATATTTATTACATATATGTGCCTAAAAGTAACCCAATTCAATAAAACAAGCAAGCTGGCTGGGTTTGGACCACATGCCCACGTAGATGGGCATCTTATAGAGCAGATGAATCACTTGATCACATAGGTGGATGACCTATGGATATAGGTCAGATTGCAGGTAAAGACAAAATACCTTCGGGCTCTTTTTTACCCTTCAATGTC
Source organism: Capsicum annuum (assembly GCF_002878395.1). Taxonomy (NCBI): domain Eukaryota; kingdom Viridiplantae; phylum Streptophyta; class Magnoliopsida; order Solanales; family Solanaceae; genus Capsicum; species Capsicum annuum. Next base: position 140,299,435 of record NC_061116.1, on the reverse strand, counting down.
CCTCGTTCCTTTTTGTATGCATTGTGCACTCTAAAATACTCTTTAAATGGTATCAATATGGCTTAAAACACATTTAATTTCATTAATAATCATTGGGGTATTTGTAGTTCTCAGGCCTGCATCCTTATTGAAGTCTTAGGATGAATTTGGCTCTCATATCTAAAGTTATCCTCCACACATGGTATTGAGCTCTTCGGAGTTTGAAAAGGGTTCCCCAAATATATACTTGCCTTCTTGAGAATACCATGGGTTGGGTCCCTTTTTGCCGACTTGGATTATAGACTTTGAGAGTTGAATGTCAATTTGGCTTATATCAGCAACAGTGGCAAACATTGAGGCTGATGTGTAACAATGGGTAAAGAAGGAGATTAGGAATAAGTTAGCCCACTTTGATAGCCTTAGATAGATCACCCAAAAGGTTTAAAGGGTTCAGTCTCTATATTTAGTGGGGATTAAAGACGAGTTAGCCATACTTTGGGATACTATAAAGGAGGTGGCATTAAGGTCGTACTTAAGTTTTCTAGCTTCTATCATGCCTATCATTGAGAAGATTGAGGTAGATGAGGTTTCGAATATCTAGGGTACAAAAAGTAAGGTGAAAAGCATTGAGGGTAATGGTAAGAGAGAAAGCAAGAGAAGGAAGAGAAAAATAGCAATTGAAAAAAATAATGGAAGAGTGTAAGAAAGCCTCTTAGGATTATATATCTGAGGTACACGAGATTAGGCGTGGGGATGAGAGCTCCTAATTTTACAAGGCCCTACCTACTAATATTCCTATTATAGAGGGGAGTGGAGGTACAATAGTTTCACCCACTATTTTGATACCATTAAGTGCACCGACCACCACCTGTGCTAATATTGACTTGAGTTCTACAGCCATTGTCGAGGCCACAATTGATAAGGTTGTGGCAACTACTAAGACCTAAGTAGAGGACACTATATAATTCAGTTCCTTGAGCACCAAAAGTATGCCTTTGCCCTTCGCTCTTATTTTGTTTTGGTATGCATTTAGTGATTACATTACAAGTTCTAAAAGTTGGGGGTGGGGGTTATACCACTACTCGGGGATTCTTGGTACTGTATTTCTTTTCATACAAGTGTGATATCATAGGAGAACCATCATATTTAGGGTATTTTGAAAGTTTTTTAATTGTTGTATATGTTTTGTGTAGCTTGAAGAAAATTAAGAAAACCTTAATACAGTCATGTTTGGGTTAAAGGGGTGAAATTTGAGTAACCTCAAAAATGTATTTTAAGGATACCCCTCCAAATTAAAAAATTTTTGACTGTGTTTTTAAGCGTAGAATGCATGAACTGGATAAGGAACAAGTAATAGTGTAACCTTTTTTTTTATACGTGTGAGGTTCTTATTTAGTTCAGCATTGTATGTGTGATCCAGAACATGACCGGTTAGCCTTGCCTAGGTTGTAGGGTAACTGGTTAGGAAAGGATCATATGACATTCTTGATTAGCCCACTTTTAGCCTAAATGCCTGACCAAATTGAACAAATATCTTATGATCCTAATTTTGATCCTAAAGAGACCTATTTCATTCACTAGCTCATTCACCTTCCTGTTTGATTACAATGAACCTAGTTTTGCCTTGGTCCCTTTTTGGAAATTATATACCTCAACTCAAGAAACATGCATAATTTGAGGGAGGCTATTGTAGGGGTGCATCAGAAAAGTGGGAATAAAGAAGAAGTTAGTTTAAAAAAAGAGAAAAGATTCGGATTTGGTGGAAGAAACGACAAAAAAGAGAGAAAATATGTTTTGAATAAGTTATGAAAAGGAAAAAAAAAGAAAAAACAATAATAGAAGGTGTAAAAAGAAGACCGTACCCAAAATCTAAAGAAAAGTAAAGGAGAATAAGGGAGAGTAAAATGAGTCATGTTGGAAAGTAGAGACACAAATAGTGTAGTGTCTAGAAGGGTCGAGTCACCATATCTATTTTTTCATACCCATCCCCAAGCCTGCATTACGAGTCGAGGATAGTCCTATAGTGATCCTGATCTAACCATTCAAAATAAGGCATAGAAAATAAGGTCAAGCCTATAGTATTTCAAGAACATGGTTCAAACATTTTTAAGAGATTGAGTGATTCGAATTCATTCCCTGAATACCACTATATCCTTAAGACTATGAGCGTATGGGACTTCTAAGCGTGAGGGAATAATGGTTACATTGTTGGTTGCTTTTTCTTGGTTGAATGTCATTTGCATATGTTGCTTGGTTGTTTACTTATAGCTTACTGCATCTCTTAATCCCTATATGTTATGATAGTGAGCAATGTATGTATGCAAAGTGGTTTTTAAATATGAATAATGAATGAGGTCGAAATTATTGTAAACTTACTATTATAGGTCTCCTAGGTTTTTCTTAGTTAAGCATCTTGTGTTTGTTTTTTGTTTGCATGAAGACATACAAATATTCTAAGTTGGGAGTGTTGATGTGTTCTGGTTTCATGATATTTTTTATGCTTAAAACAAGAAAAATATGCTAAGTCAAGGGATTGATTATGTGAATATGATGTTTTATTGTAGTTTTGAATGAAAATAAGGTTTGAAAGTGAGAAAAGGAAAAGGAGAAAAATTGGCACAAGTTTGGAAAATGGACGCTAAGCTATAAGTCGTTGGGTCATCATACGAATCATAGCCACATCATTATGACTCTAGTGGATTTTTGGACTTAATGAATTGAAGTACCAACTGACTAAAACACAAGCCTATGACTCATTGGGTCATGTATAAGTCGTAGAGTGAGTCATCCTAAGAGAAAGTGTTAAATGTCCTAAAGATATGCAAGATGGTTCTAGTGGCAACGAGTGCAGCCTATGTGTAATCATGAGACTATACGAGTCATTGCCTATACTTTTCCTGAGTGGGATTGATAAAGTACTAAAGGAATGCAAAAGTCTTCTAGTTGCACCGAGTCACCATATGACATGTAGGTAACTATATGAGTCATCACCAATATCAAAGAAAATCAGGCAATGGATGGAAAAGATTCTAACAACAAGTCATTATCAAACCCTACATCTCATTGCCAGAGGCGTAGTCACTACCTACCCTATAATCCAAATCTGTTTAGGATAGGTTTTCTTTTTGTCTATAAATACTCCTTATGGATCTATTATTTTAGTTTAAATTCTATCGATTCTCTTGAGACATTAAATTGTTCTAACAAGTGCAAACATTGATTTTTAGAGTTTTAATTCAAAGGGAGATTTTTAAAATTTTCATCTTATTTTTGTAAGTTCATAATTATTCTTTCTTCCATGAGATATTCTTGTATTCTTGTAATGATGAGTAGCTAAATACCATAATTAGAGTTGTGGAAACCATGACGGATTACCGAAGTAGCATTTGTAGTACGAGGTATTTCTTAAAGGGTGTTAGGGCATGTATTGTTATTCTCTTAGGTTTAATTATTTATTTTAATGGTTACAAATTTTATAACTCACCTTATCTCTACTATTGACTTCAACAGGATTAGCGAATGGGAAAAGAGAATCAACAACGACACGTGGAGCTATCAACCTCTATTTAATTAAATCTTAAATCGGTAAATGAGATAGAGTAATATGGAATCAATGATAGGGGTTAGTAATGTAAAATTCATGAGACATGAACCTTTGTGATTGAAGATAGTCATCAATTAGGAGAGTAACATAGTCATTTAAAATTAACATAACTTATTGGTTTGCATCTCAATCACCACAAGAGATCACTAAGTGTGAAGAACCTATAGAGTTATGAAGTTATTAAGGAACATAGTCCTAGTTCCTCTCTCATATTGATTACAAATCCAACAAATGAATAACTTTTACTTTTGAAATTTGATTCACAAAATCCATCATTTTACTGAAAATTATTATTGATTTCTTAGACAGACGACTTGATAAAGATTTTGACCTATTCTCCATGGGATAGATCCCAACCTAGTTAGATTCTAAATTTGATGAATTATCATTTTACACTTTATTAAGAGGTATAATTTAGATGACATCACTAGGCTGCGTGCTGTATCATTGTATTTGTATCAACAAATACAGGTGTATCATCCAATACAAACTCATCCTTCTCTATATCAATATATTTGTAACAATGAATACCGATGTATCAATGAATACAAACCTCTCTTTCTCATTTTTTTTATATTTTGTATTTTCTCCCCTCTCTCTATCCTTCTTTGTATTTTCACCTCTCTCCCTCTTTCTGAAATGTATTAAACATGTCATTTACATTTATATATAAAAAAGTATATGGATCTTTCGTATTTGCTCAATTCTATCATATATAAATACAAAAATGTCGTTTGATAGAAATGTATCATTTGTATTTATATAAATAAAGTTATTTCAACAAATACAATTTGTATCGATGCATACAATTTGTATCGACGAATAGATACAGATGTATCATTTATATTAGATAGTTCAAGTTTTATCAACAAATACAATTCGTATCAACGAATACAAAATACAAGTATATAAGAGACTTGATTTCGTTGATATATAAATGCTAATTTGTATCAGCAAATATAATCTGTATCATGTCATTAATCAAATTTTACTATAGTCACCAGAATTCGCCAAAGGTGTCACAACCGAAGCTCAATTTTGATAAGATGTGGGCGTAAAAATTTAGAGCTTTTTGTATTGTTTAATTCATTTCATTGTGGCGCTTGAGATGGGATTGGTTTTGATTGGAGAAAGTAGTCGGAACTCCGACACTTAACAGTACATGTTTGATAGTCCCGCCATCCAAATAGACTATAATTTCTTAGGGAGATATGCAATGGAGAGGGCTACAAACCCCATAGATTGTTCCACCTTGATTCTGGCCGAAAAGCATCAAAATTGGCAGTGATTTTCAAGTGATTCACCAAAAAAGATAAAGAGAAAGAGGAGGAGGGAGAGAGGCAACAAAAGTGTGTATATGAAGCGTATTTTTCAAAGTTAGGTTATAAAGACTCTGTTGTAATTATTATAAACTTAAGTTGTGAGAGATAATTTATTGTCCAAGTATATTGACCTCCATAATTTTTTCTTTTATTTCAAAATGATTTTTTTTGTAATTTGAATATATAAAGCATAAAGCCATAATAAAGATTAAAAAGTAATTATTATTTGATACTTAAAAACTACTAAAGAACAAATAAATAAAAACTCATCAACAATTGAATGGATTAGATTATGACCCCATCTTTATCCCAACAGATTTCAGCCTATGGTAAGTTCTAGCTATAAAGACCAACAATGTTTTATTGGGGTGCATATTGGAGTGATTAAGTTCAATATATCCACATAATAAATGTTATAAAGATGTGGATACTAACATGAATGTGCATGTCACACAAGATTAAAAAAGAGCACATTCGCTAGAAAGTGAAAGTAGCACACATTGAAGATAAAGGAGGATCTAGAAGAATGTGTAAAATGATTTGGTTATGTCCTATATGTCGACCTCCGAATGCATCAATCTTTAGGTGTGAAACCATAAAGAATGGAGTATTAAAAGACTTATATTATAGGAGTCTTTTAGTACTAATATAATTTTTTTTGCCGGTAAAAATTATAGAGAACTTCTACTTTTTGCTTCTGTTTTTTAAAATACTAGTTTAACCGCACGTGCCTTACACGTGTAACTGCTGATTATTTAAAATTAAATGAGTTTATCTATTAGGAGATTTTTAGTTAAGTATAAAAGTTCAACTCACTTTTCAAAGATTCTTCACATTTTAATATAATAATGTAAACATAAACATATATTTTAGTGTAAGCACACATATATTTTACCACTAGAAGTTTCAAATGCTTGATCAATCATCACTTTTGTATTTGTCATGTTGTACCTCTTTCCCTTGTTGTCAGAGGCTAAGAGAGACGCATCAATTTGAACCATATTTATCGAATAATTATTTTTCTTTTTTTCTACGTTTAAAATCTTTTCTTATTTTTAAAGTCAAAACTTTACAAAATTATTGATTATATTCTTCTTACGTATACGTGTTTTGCAAGTGCATTTTGTGTATTTAATTAAATGAGAAATTTGACACAAATTAATTTTAAAAAAATTAAGATATATATGCAAATATTGAAAAATAAGCTTTAGCAAAACATAAACTGTTAATCACAAAACAAATAAATAGAAGTGATTTTATTTATTAAGATTGTGAAAATCTAATCCGAGAAATTTTTCTTCTCCAAAAAATAATTGAGTATAATAACTAAAATATGAATGCATAAGATTAAGATCTTCATCAAATTTTCTGTCTACATACCTTACAAAATTTTAAAAAATAAAAAATTCAGATCTACAAAAATCTAATTCAAAATCTTTTTCTCCTCTAAAATATCTCTATCCAAAAGATAATCAAATATAATAACTAAAATCTAAATGATTAAGATTAAGATCTTCATCATGCACTTTGAATACATACCTTAACATTAAAAAAAAAAAAATAGCCTGTTACCCCCCGAACTATAGTCGAAAAAGCTGTGGCACACCTCAACTTCAGGGGGGGTCCTATTACCCCCTGAACTAAATAAAAGTATATTATTTACACCCTTGACTACCTACGTGGCGCCTTCGTGTCACAATGCGTGTATGAAAACGCTGATGGCGCGTAAAGATATTTTTTAGGTCTCCTTATCCAATAAAAACTCACCACTTGCCCAAAACGAATTTAAAAAAAACTTTATTCAAACCCTTATTCCTCCATTGTTCATCCTCCATTGAAGAAAAAGAGAGTAGAAGCTCAACGGCTCTTTCTTCCTCAACAAATTCTTCTTCAAAATTTCATTATTCTTTGAATTTCTCTTTGATTTGGGAAGACAAAGGTAATTTTTGTGTAAATTTCTTATGTTTAATCCATGTAACGTCGTTATTAAAGTTTTGATTTTTCGTTTGTTAATGTAAATTCGATTTTTCCATTTATGATTAATCCAAAATTTGAAGTTTTTCAGCACCATTAATGAAGTTTTTCATCTCCATTAATGAAGTTTTTATGTTTTCTTTTTCTAAAAGTTTATGATTAAAAATGAGGAAATACGAGTTGAATAAGTTGTGTATGGATCAGACTGATCCAATGATCAATGCTGAAGTCCGATAGAAGATTTTAGGTGTGTCCTCATTATGAGGTTTATGTTGATTCTTTGTTAATTTGTTAATGTTGATGTTGGTGTAAATACTTATTTTTATGTTCTTAATTTTCAGGCTACGAATTACAACTATTTTAGATGGAGAGATTTGGAATGAGTTGACGAAAGATAAAAATTTATTCTTCCAAGATTGGTGAACAAGATTAATGAGCTAGAAAAGAATTACGAGAGTGTTCAGATGCAATAGAATAAGCTTGAAGTTTCAGCATCATAATCTCATCAACATGAATTTAGACGATTTGGAGTCAAAATAGGAAAATGACTTTGAAAATATGCAGACTAAATTTCAAAGTCTCAACATCAAGACAAGTCATTCAAAATGAAGAAAAAAGTAGATGAGAATGTGATAGGTAATTTGAAAGGGAATGACAAGTGCGATTGGAAAGACAAGAGAATGAAGATGGAAAAAAATAAGAAAAGAGCATGTAACTTTACTGGAAAATTCCTTTGTTGTATGATTATATGTGTAGGTGTTGTTGTTGTTGTTAGTTTTGTTATGCAATTTGGTAACATGAAGAACAGTCTAATTAAGTTGTCGTAGTATGTAGTTGGGACTCATTTTATGTAGAAATGGAATTGCAATTTGCTATGCTAAGCTACCGAAGTATGTAATAGATCATTATTTTGTGGTAATCTGACTTTAATTTGATCTTATTTTGGTATTTTTATACTCTTTTGTTTATGATAAAGAGAATAGTGTATTATTGTATAAATAACCAAAAAGAAAAAATAAAACAGGACGTGCAATTTGGAAGAAAAGAAAAATTAACATTTCATTCAAGCAGGAGACTGAATATTAGTAGATTTACTTAAGACACTCACGAATGACACCAAAATATTGTCTTTGTAGGACAATAACAGCTTAAAAGATCCAAAACATTGTCTTTGTGGGATCAAAGTAGTAGCTTCATTGTTTCATACAAAAAAAGTAGCTAAGTGACACCAAATTAGTAATCAACATACGACTACAGTTTCTAGGGGTCTCAGAGTTGTGAAGAGGATAAGGTATGCATGGTTGCATTGTTTGAATGCCTTGATTGATCTCTTATTTGTTGGACCCTTCTTGTTCAGATTGTTTCCTTGCCTTTCCACTTCAGTCCACTTGAAGGTTTAAAGCCAACGTCTCCAAATATAACTGTTGATTTCATTACTTGCTTAGGTCCAGTGGACACTATTCTCCTACTTGGCATCCCAAGCTACAAAAAAAGGTTGTTTACATTCAAGACATTATAAGAAAAGAACACAAGCACTGTGAATGTTTTCACTTACATTAATGGTTGTGAAGCCAATTTTAGCTTGAACACACCAATTCCAGTCATTCTTGGTCTTTTATATTGACTTGTGTTTCCAACCACTTTTACCCTTCCTCTAGCAGCAACAACTATCTCTCTTGGTTCAAAATTTGAAGCATCATGTGTTGTACTACCTTGAGAATAGGTAAACCAACTTTTAAGTGGATAACCACTTCCTATACCCCTTCCTCTGCCACTTCTAGGTCTTAATAACACTCCGACATTGTGTGGAGAGATTTTTGGTGTTGTAGATGGTTTAGCATATGTTGCCCTTACTCTATAGTTTGGTGGTGTTGCAAAATCAGTACCAACAGATGGAACTGATTCATCATGTGTTGATCTTCCTCAATAGTTTGGTGGTGTTGTAAAATCAGTACCAACAGATAAAACTGGTTCAGCATATGTTGCTCTTCCTCTAGAGTTTGATGGTGTTGCAAAATTAGCACCAACAGATGGAACTAGTTCAGCATTTGTTGATCTTCCTCTAGAGTTTGATGGTGTTGCAAAATTAGTACCAACGGATAGAACTCATGCTTTTCTAGGTCTTTCTCTCCCTTTATTTCCAGCAGGTTCTTCATCAGTATTTGTTTGTTTCTAACAAACAAAGGATAAGGATATGTATTAGATGGTTATCTTTTTTAGAAAGCTAACATAAATGTATTATATGGTTATAAACATAGTAAAGTAAACAGTAATAGGTAAATTAACTTTGGTCTACCTTTTTCTTTTTTTTAGCATGATGATTCTGCAGCACTTGCTGCCTTTAGAGTAGCAACATCACTACCACTTCTCTTCATAGAACAACCTCTTTTGTTGTGACCCTTTATATGGCATTCACTACATATCATATTAACTTCAGTTTTAGGCAATTTCCCAGAATTCTTGGTTTCACCAGATTTCTTTGTTCTCTTTTTTTTTGGCCTGCCTGGCAGTTTCTATATCTTTGATGGAGCAACAAATGGATTTGTAGATAAATGCCACAATTGTATGTTACTCATTGGTTGCATGAAATGTGAATAAGTGGACTTGTATCTCTCTTTAGAGTAGCATGGATCAATGAAATCTAGTGGGTCATATTGCTTATGCAACATTGCAGCTAAGGCATGTTGACATAGTATCCCCTTCAACATACAAGATCTACAACTACACTTACTTTTTAACAAACAAACAGTGTGTTGTTTATATCCCTCCATAACTTCATAACCTGTTACTCCATTGAATTCTATGGTATAACTCATTGACTTATCAATATTTTTCCCTAACACTTTAATTGACATTGTAGAGAAATTACTGACCTAAATTCTTGGAAATTCACTTAACTTGGCTAGCCTAGTCATGACCTTGATTCTTATCTCTTTAAGCATACTAATAATACTCTTATTCCTTGCTGCTAAAATCCATGAATTAAAACTCTCACAGAGGTTGTTATCTATAGAATCACACATGACTTGACAATTAAAATAAACCTTGCACAAATACTCTTTATTATAGTAAAGTAGATCAGTAACAATGTTCTTACCAAGTTTAGACAATTCATTCAGATTTTCCCTGAATTCAGCTTCAAAAGTGATTCTAGCACACTTCCAAAATGCCATCTTTCATTGAAGACCCCTTCAATCCTTTGACCAATTTGCAAGGATATGCCTAGCACACCTTCTTTCCTCACAACCTGGTAACAACTTCTTAACAGCCAAATCAAGTCCCTAAAAACATGAATGTTATTAGTAAAAGCAAAATCATACATAAATATATTTTTTCCCGGAATGAAATATAAATTAAAATAAAAATAAGAGTTAACAAAAGAATACCTTTTGCATGTCTGACATAATAGTGGAACCACTTCCATCTCCTAATCCCAGGTCATCTTGCAGGAGAGAAAAAAACAAGCTCCATGAATTTTTAATCTCTTTTGGAACTACTAATACGGGTGTACCAAACTGTCCAACAAGTTCACGATCATTCACATGTAGCCAAGCTCAGCAGTAACAAAAACTTCAAGTTATGTTCATGCAAATGGCCGTGTGTAAGTTGGTACTTGATCCTTCCAATGGATTAAATATTTTTAAGTGTGAAGAGGAGAGTTGAAGTGTAATAAACTTACACTCCAAGGCCACCCCTTAGCAAGGGTAGGATGGTCATTTGTTATCTCCTTTTGTGGACTAATATAAATAGATAGTGTTAGGGTTATTTTTGGAGTTATCTCATTCTTATTATTCAAGAAACAAAAGACTTGTAATATTGGTGACTTCTCTTTCTCATTTTGGAGAGGCCAAAATCAAAAGCTCACGAGTAGAGTGATACTAGTGTTGGATCTTGGCTAGAAACTAGGGTCTTGGGGTTCTTGAGTTCCTCTTGGTCCAAGTAAGAATTTGGTGTTGATATTCATTAGTCTTAGGGTCCTTTCTTATTGTTAGGGTTCTTAGATTATTAAATATTGTATGTCAAGTTTCTATATCTTTTGTGATCTTGATAACATTGTGTTGTTGAATCTAAAAGTTTAGTGAAGCCGTGTGGGGCTCTTTCTATTCACTAGCAAAATTGTCATTTATTGTTCTTTTTGTAAACTCATTTTTCTAGTCAAAACAAGTGTTGAAGCCTAGTGAAGCCGTTTGTGGCCTCTTTCGATTCACTAGCACTTTGTTGTTCTTATTATTTCTTTTTGTGTTGGCTTGAATCTCTTGATACACACTTAGTTTTATATCATTTGGTATCAGAGATTGTGGTTGATTTTGTTCCAACAAAATAAATTTTGGGTTTGGTATTTGAAAAATACCAAAAAAAAAAAAAAAAAGAGGTTGCTGAAATCTCAAAATTCCAGAAAAAAAAAAAGAAATTTGTCCATCTTGTTCTTGGCCGAGAAAATTGTGTTGTGTTGTTGTCTTGGCCGAGATTGGTGTTTGTGTGTTTATATATAGATGTTCTTTTGTTTGTCTAGTTTTTTCTTGTGTTTATTTCTTTCTCATCAACACAAAAGGTGTCTAAAGCTAAGTTGAACTTAACATATTGACATTGCTATTGTGGACTTGAAGTGGTAGCATGATAAACTTGAAGTAGGCTGAGTTTGTGTGTTGTTGCTTGACTTTAAAGTGGGATATAGTTGGTGAATTTTGGTTGTGTTCTTGAAGTATTGTTGTGGTGTTCATCTTGATCTTCTCATCATCTCATATCTTGACCACTACAAAAACTAAAATAGAGAAAAGACTTGCCAACATCACTTCCTTGACTTAACAACCATTTTTCCTTAAAACAAGGAGCCTTGTCTTGTGGAATTAGTAAAATCAAGCCTCATTTTTTGAGTTGAAAAAAGTTGAAAAGTTACAAAACTTTACTTTCCCTCCAAAAGCAAAGTCATCCATTACAAAATTGTGAAGATTAAGGCTTTAAGTTGTTAAACAAAATGTATGGACCCGTGACCAATTTCATGTTGCCACATCAATTTAATCACTGTTCACGTCATTAATTAAGCTCAATTTGGATATTCTAGTTTCTAATTATTGATTCTTAGTTTCTTCTAATTGACTCAAGAAAATTAGCAAGCTAGTATACTCCTACTAGGTTATCAATTAGTCCTTTGAAGCCTTGTATTCCTATCATCGTTTGTTTGTATGCTTTTGTCATTTGAATATGTTGTAACTCCTTGACTCAGTCCGATAAGAATTCCTTGAGTTTCAAACAAGAATCTACTCCGGACAAGAGCATACTCAAACCTTAACGATTCATGGGTTACTAGACAATCTACAACACTTGTAGAGCTCGAGTATGAGTAATTGAAGAGTGTGTGAGTGAGAAGAGGTTTTAAACTAACTTGTTTGTTTCTTGTGTAGGTTATACCTTGAAAATGGAGGGAACCACGTCTCAAATTGTGGATTCTAACGAAAAAGAGAATATGAGGGTCACTCTTGAGGCTATGACCCGAGCTCTTGAAAGGTTGAGTACGGAAGTGAGAGCCATAAGGAGAGAAGTGACGACTATTACTGGGAGGTTAGAAAAAGTGGAGAGTCAAAGGAACTCTCGTCCTTCTACTCCTCGACATGTTTCGTCAAGTGGACATAATAGAAATTTCTCCGCCACCGCTACTCCCAAAACATGGCCACAATTGCCAAATCCTTCACTAGCTCTACTAAATACCGCAAGCCAAACCACTCATAACCCCCTAAATCGAGACTCCAATAGATCAACCCATTCCTAAACTCTTCAAGTTCCGCAAGAGGGACTCAGACGTCAAATGCCTTCACAAAATCTGAACCCTCCCTTCCAAGCTCCACTAAACCAAAGACCACCACCTCCACAAAATCCAATCCCTCAAAATCAAGTTTCAAACATCTAAAACCATCCCTTCCACTTTGAGGAATATGGTTGAGAGTATTATGAAGGGTATGGAACCTTTGACGATGCTTATATGAGGGAAGAAGAGATGGGAGGGGGACGTGACCCCGAGGTGTATCTTGCTTGGGAGTCGGCGTGTGATAAAGTATTTTAAGTAAATGATATATCGGAGGAGAAAAAGAGTTGTTATGCCATAGCTCACTTTGAAGGCTATGCTAACACATGGTGGGAATATGTCAAACGGTTTGGTAATGAGTTGATTGATGGACAACCACCACCATGGTTTCGGTTGAGGTATCTAATGAGGCAACGGTATCTTCCCAAAAGTTATCGTCATGAGTTGATTGCTAGGTTATAAAATTTGCGACAAGGGAATCGAAGTATGATGGCACATTATGATGAGTTTTAACAACTCATGTTGAAGCTTAATCATCGTGGAGAACAAATTGGCCATGACATCATTCAGTTTAAGTGTGATTTGAACAAAGATATCTCCACTCATTTGATGCTTCACAAGTTTGATACCGTTGAAGAAATTTTCCAACCGGCTCTTGAGATTGAAAGGGAGCTTAAAGAGAGGTCATCGTTCAAGGCAAAGGGACAATCAACCTCGGGTTGGCCGAGGAGAAAATATATGGTTCAACCATCTTCGGGTTAGCCCAAAAACAAGGACCAACTCACCACTATAAGGCTACTCGAGCCAAAAATAGTCCACAGATTTCCTCCCCGACAAGAAGCTCACAAGTATCATAATCTTAAAGGGTTCCAATGTTTCAAGTGCCAATGTTGGGACATAAAGCCAATGAATGTCCAAACCAATGAAATATGATCCTAAGGGAAGGGATATTGTATTACCTTGGTGAGGAAGTGGGTCTTGAAAAAGAAGAGAATAAAGCTAAGCCTCACGATGGAGAGGAACCTAAAATGAGCCACATAATGATGACGATGATGAAGATTGTGAGAATACGTATCCATAAGAAGGGGAGTGCGTGGTTCCAAACTTTGTAGTGAGGCATGCCATGACTAGTAAGGTGATAGATGATCCTAGCCAACAGGAGAATCTATTCTATACTAACTGCCTTGTGAAGAGAAGTGTGTACACTTTGGTGATAGATAGTGGTAGTTGTGCAAATGTTGTTAGTGTTGCTATAGTGAATTTCTTGAAATTTCCAACTATACTTCATACTGGCCCTTACAAGTTGCAATGGTTGAATGAATGTGGTGAATTGAAAGTCATAAGGCAATGTGTGATACGGTTTAAGGTAGGAAACTACCACGACGAAGTGCTTTGTGACATAATACCAATGCAAGCGTGTCACTTGTTGTTAGGTAGAACTTGGAAATATGATAGGTCTACCAAACATAATGGGAGGTCTAATCAATATACACTTGAGAAGGATGGCCGAAATGTCACACTTCATCTACTTTTGCCTTCATAAGTGAACGAGTTGCATCAAAGGATGAGAGAATTGAAAGAAAGGGGGAAGAAATCCAAAAATAAAGAAAAAAAGGGGGAACCCATAGGTGAGGTAGTGGGGATATCCGGGGCTGCCTCAATATCAAAGGGAAAATAAAACATGGTGATGTTGGTTAGAAAAAAAGAGCCCTTCATGGATCATGATGAAGAGACACCCATGCTTCTTTTGGCACATTGTTTTAACACTAACCCCACTAATTATTCTATTTCTCCTTTGATTTCTTATGTGTTGCAGGATTATAAAGATGTTTATCCCAAAGAACTTCACAAGGGATGCCCCCGCTTCAGGGAACTGAGCACCAAATAGATTTTGTGCAGGGATCATAATTGCCCAACAAATCGGCTTATAGGAGCAACCCGATGGATACCAAGGAATTACAATGACAAGTTAAGGAACTCCTCAACAAAGGGTATATCAAGGAGAGTATGAGCCCTTGCGCGGTCCCGATGCTACTAATTCCCAAAAAAGATAGAACTTGGCATATGTGCGTTGATTATCGAGCCATCAACAAGATAATGGTAAAATATTGTCACCCTATTCCTACGCTAGATGATATGTTTGATTAATTGAGTGGTTCGTGTTTGTTTTCTAAATTGATTTGAGAAATGGCTATCACCAAATCGGTATGCAACTGGGTGATGAATGAAAAACTGCCTTTAAGACCAAATTTGGTCTCTATGAATGGATGGTTATGTCATTTGGCCTAACAAATGCTCCAAGTACTTTCATGAGGCTAATGAATCATGTGATGAAGCCTTTTATCGGAAAGTTTATTGTTGTCTACTTTGATGATGTGTTGGTGTATAGTAGGTCCTTAGATAAGCATGTAAAACATTTACAATGTGTGTTTGATGTCCTCCGAAAGGAGAAGTTATATGCTAATTTAGAAAAGTGTTCTTTTGGTGTCCAAGAAGTTGTATTTCTCGGTTTTGTGGTGAGCTCAAGAGGGCCTTCAAGGACTTGAAAGCTATGCTCATCTCGACCCCTTTGTTACAATTGTCGAATTTTGACAAGACTTTTGAGGTTAAATATGATGCTAGAAAAGTTGGTATAGGCGCGGTTTTAATGCAAGAATTGAAGCCTATTGCCTACTTTAGCGAAAAGCTCAAAGGAGAAACTTTAAACTACTCAACGTACGATTTAGAGTTGTATTCCTTGATTAGAGCCTTGGCCACTTGGCAACACTATTTATGGCCTAAAGAATTCGTGATCCAAAATGGACCATGAGTCCTTGAAGCATATTTGGGCACAAGATAAGCTTAACAAACGGCATGCCAAGTGGATTGAGTTTCTTGAAACTTTTCCTTATGTTATTTATTACAAAAAGGTTAAGGACAATGTGATTGCCAATGCTTTGACTCGAAAACACGTTCTTATGTCTACTTTGATATCAAAATTGAAGGGTTTTGAGATTTTAAAGGAATTGTATCCTGAGAATACTCACTTTGCTTCATCTATAGGGAATGCGAAGAATGGGGTAGGGACAAGTGGGATTTGGCTAGTGGTTCAAATCCCTATGCCAAGGTTGACGGTTACTTAATTAAAGGTAGAAGATTGTGTGTACCCTCTAGCTCTTGGAGAGAGTTGTTCGTGAGAGAAGCACACAATGGCGGTCTAATGGGTCACTTTGGGGTCAAAAAGATCCTTGAAATATTAGAGGAGCAATTCTATTGGCCAAAAATGCACAAGGATGTGTCTAGAATTTACGGCCAATGTATAGATTGCAAAGGAGCCAAATCTCGGCTCCAACCTTATGGGTTGTACACCCCACTACCCACCCATTTACATCCATGTCTTGATAGATCTATGGATTTTGTGTTAGGGTTTCCAAGGACTAGAAGAGGTCGGGATAGTATCTTCGTTGTGGTTGATCAATTTTCTAAGATGGCAATCTTTATTCCATTCTCTAAATGTGATGATGCACCTAGTGTGGCCTCTTTGTTTGTTGATAAGGTTGTCAATTTGCATGGTGTTCCGAGGAACATTGTGAGTGATAGGGACTCTAAGTTCCTAAGTCACTTTTGGAAGTCCATGTGGGGTAGGATTGGTACCAAGTTGTTGTTCTCCACTTCTTTCCACCCACAAACCGATGGCCAAATGAAAGTAGTAAATAGGACTTTGGGTGCTATGCTACGTTCCATGATTAAGGGAAAATTTACTTCTTGGGAGGAACACCTACCATTAATTGAGTTTGCCTATAATCGTATCATACACTCAAGTACGGGAATGACTCCCTTTGAGTGTGTATACGGCCTCAACCCCCTTGCCCCATTGGATTTAACTCCTTTGCCAAGTGATCATATGGAAGAAATCGGGCAGATTTTATGAAAAATTTGCATGAGAAGGTGCGGCTTCGACTTGAGAAGAAAAACAAAGAGATTGAAAAGCGGGCAAACAAAGGAAGAAAGAAACTCATTATTGAACCGGGAGATTGGGTGTGATACACCTTAGGAAGGATTGGTTTTCATCTCAAAGGAAGACTAAATTTATTCCAAGGGGTGATGGTCCATTCCAACTACTTGAAAGAATCAATGATAATGCCTACAAGATTGACCTTCCCCCGGAATACCAAGTGCACAACACTTTCAACGTGTATAATATTTCTCTAGTGGATACGGTTGAGGATAACCAAATGTTGAATTTGAGGTCAAATTCCTCTCAAGATGGAGAGGATGATACGGGTGTACCAAGCTGTCCAACAAGTTCATGACCATTCACACGTAGCCAAGCTCGGGAGCTACAAAAACTCCAAGCTATGTTCATGCAAATGGCTGTGTGTGAGTTGGTACTTGAGCCTTCCAATGGATTAAATGTTTTTAAGTGTGAAGAGGAGCCTTGAAGTGTAATAAACTTACACTCCAAGGCCACCCCTTGGAAAGGGTAGGATGGTCATTTGTTATCTCCCTTTGTGGACTAATATAAATAGATAGTGTTAGGGTTATTTTTGGAGTTAGCTATTCCTATTATTCAAGAAACAAAAGACTTGTAATATTGGTGACTTCTCTTTCTCATTTTGGATAGGCCAAAATCAAAAGCTCACTAGTAGATTGATACTAGTGTTGGATCTTGGCTAGAAACTAGGGTCTTGGGGTTCTTGAGTTCCTCTTGGTCCAAGTAAGAATCTGGTGTTGATATTCATTAGTCTTAGGGTCCTTTCTCATTGTTAGGGTTCTTAGATTATTGAATATTTTATGTCAATTTTCTATACCTTTTGTAATCTTGATAACATTGTGTTGTTGAATTTTAAAGTCTAGTGAAGCCGTGTGGGGATCTTTCAATTCACTAGCAAAATTGTCATTTTTTTTCTTGTTGTAAACTCATTTTTCTAGTCAAAACAAGTATTGTAGCCTAGTGAAGCCGTGTGTGGCCTCGTTCGATTCACTAGCACTTTGTTGTTCTTATTGTTGCTTCTTGTGTTGGCTTGAATCTCTTGATACACACTTAGTTTTATATCAACTACATCCCAAGAAAGTGAAAGCCTTTGGTTGTTTCCATCCTTAGCCACAGCAACCAGCAACTGACCCCTACATACTCCCTTTAAGAAACAACCATCAACACCTATGAATTTTCTACATAACCTGAATGCCATCTTGATTGCTTCAAAGCAAATATATAATGCCTCAAACAGTGTCCTACCAAGCTCATTAGCTTCACCAAGTTTAACCACACAAGTACTCCCTGGATTGGACTTTAACAATTCATCCTTGTAGTCAAGAATTCTACCATACTCTAGAATGTGATCACCCATAATCTTATTTAAAATTCAAGCTCTTACTGTTCTAGTTGTTGTCTTGCCTACATGCAGCATAAACTTCTTTCTAATTAACTGTTGCAATTTGAAAATTCTGATGTTAGGTTACTCAATTATATCCTCTCTCATGGACTTGGCCAAGAATCTTATGTTGCACAAGTAATTTCTGATTGCCCTATTATAATTATGTACTGGAATATAAGTCTTAATAACAAAGTTATTGGACTTTGGATCAAGATTTGCATACAATAACCACCTGCAGTTTTCCTTGTTGCATCTCACTCTAACTCTGTTTGGCTTATTTACATACTTTTCAATTTGAATACTTTTATGAATTGCATACTTAGTTACTGCCTCTCTAAACTCATCACGCTTGCAAAAGACATACCCAGCTGCCACACAACAATATCACTATCAGGTTCATGCTTTACACTATCAGTCACAACTTTTTTTCTTCTTCTACTTCTAGAAAGGTTCAATCTCATGTTATCTCCTTCTTCAAGACAACTAGAATCTCTATCAGTTTCATAGCTTCCAGGATCAGAACTACCATAATATGGTTCATCACCCACTAACCTTCCTTCTAAATTATTTCTCACTAGGGTAGTCTCATCAAATCCCAGATCTAGTCCAGCTTGATCATAAGGGACTTCATGATTGTCTATAGAAATTCTGTCCCTTCTTTTCTTCCTCAAGAAAGCCCTTTGCTCAGCCCTCAATTGTTTTACCTCCTCATGGACATCACTTTTATAGTCATCATCTCCAACCAAATTTATTGCTTTTTTATTTTCAGATTCTGTACTAGCATCACTGGATTTATCAGATCTTTTTACAGAATAGTCAATATCATCAGAATCTGATGAATCAATGTGATGATTTACTAAATCTGAATGATCAAAAGTATTTGGAGCAATTGGATTTGATGTGGAAGAAATGTTTGAGGCAGTATTTAAAGCTGCACCAATAACATTTTTTAAATAAGGCTCACCTACTTCCTTACCCTCTATTTCTCTACCAATACTATTTTCAGTGGTCCCCACATCTGTATAAAAAGCATCACAAGATTCCTCCTCAGCTATGTGCACATATACATCCAAAATAACACCATTTTGCAAAGTCTTGCATATTGTTAATAGAATAGCATCATTGTCTATATCACCTAAAATATAACTATTGGGTGGCCTTATATTAAATTTGCAATTAGGACTATACCCAAGTTCTCTAATATAAATCCTTCATCTCAAAATAAGAAGCATTATTCACATCAACATTAAAATATTCATTCATTAAACCACCCACATAACTTGTATCTTCACCATCATACAATAAGGTCCCACCATGGTAGAATCTTAAAGTTATATATGTAAACCCACTCATACCTATATGCAAAGAATAGTATTATTAAAATCAGAATAGGTCATTGTTAATATTATTAGAACCAAAATAGTACAAACAAGTAAATTGTTAATGTTCATTTTTATTCATTCAACAAAAGAAATTGACAAGTTCAACAAAAAGTGATACTTTTTTGGTTGTCTAAAACTTGAGAAGTTTTAAACTCTTTATCTATGTGTTTGTCTAATAAAGTGACAAAGACACACCATTTAACAACTATGTCATATTCTGTCCATAGTCTTACACTTTTCCTTTTCTCTTATGGACAATTTAAAAAGAAACAAAACAACCACAAAAGATTCATCTTTCATCACTATAAACGTACATCCTATGTAACTTTACAAAAAGCACAAAAGGTCCTTTTAACACAAAAGGTCCAACTTTATGACTATATATAGGATGCATCAAGAAATAACATCAGTAGTGCATAAATCCATATTGTAACAGACCAAAAATCACAAAAAATAGATACTGAAAAACTATCTAGGTCATGCGTGTACCAAAATCAACATATCTAGGTCATGCAAGTACCACAATCAAACCAACAATCAACACTGGTAACAAAAACTAACAAAAACTCGATCTCAATTCCACATAGTGGCAAAATCAGACAAAAATAATAAATCTATAAAAACTCGACCATAAATCGATATTGTAAGACAAACCTTAACTAGATATGCATCATAATAAAATCAGAACACAAATATTACCACAATCAGAACACATATTAACAAAAGAGCATTACACGTTACATTTTTCTTGAAGAAATTCAAAGTCAAAATTTAATCCTAGCAAAATATACCATAATTAACTAAAATACAAACTCAAAACAGATTAGAAGTCACAAATAACTAACCTTTATGTTTAGATATTGAAGATTAAGGATGCAAAAAAAATTTTGAAGAAATCGCAACTGATCCAAACGTAAAAAGTGACTTACGATGAACTTGGGTGAAAACTACCACCGTCAATCGACTAACATTTGGCCAAAAGATCACTTAGAATCAACATTAGTTAAAGTTTTTGAATTTAGAAAGTGAAAATCTTCTCCAAAATGTTAAAAGTTTTGGTAAAGTAATGTTTATGTTTGCGTATCGTTTAAGGAAATGGGAAAGTGAAGAGTTTGAGTAAGGAAATGAAAAAGTGAAGAGTCCAACTTAGTGGAATGTGAGTCCCACCGAAATAATTACGCGTATATTACACGCCCAAGCTTTTGGCTGAAAATATTTGTCACATAGGTAGTCAAGGGTGTAAATAATACACTTTTATTTAGTTCAGGGGGGTAATAGGACCGCCCTGAAGTTGAGGTGTGTCACAACTTTTTTGACTATAGTTCAGGGGGGTAACAGGCTATTTTCTCTTTAAAAAGTTATTTTTTTTATTCTTTTGCAATGTTAATTAGTCTCTAAGCCTACATTCACCTCCAACAACTTCTTCATGACCACCACGTTCCTTTACTATGGATAATGAAATATGTTAATTAGTTAGAAGTTCTAAGTTTTAGAAAAAGAATATAATCAAAATTGAGTCACAATTAAACATTGAAAGGAAAAAACATCAAATTACCTAAAAACTTATGTCATTAAGATAATCTCATATTCATAGCTTGAATACTTTAAGTGTTTGAAAAATTTTGATATTTTTGTAAGCCTATATTAATTTTTTTTTATTTTTTTATTTTTTTTTTGGGGGGGGGGGGGGGGGGGAGGAGTCATCGGAGTCCAAAATTTAGCAGTTAGCCACGTAGAGCACATTCGGTGGTGATACTCCATATCAAGAATTTTTTTCATACCTAACTTAAACAATTCTAAATAAATGAAATAACAATGAATAACTCTAAACATACATTTAATTTAATTTAAAGAGTATTTTTGCAAAATATTTTATAGAAAACTATTGTAGTTCCATTGATTTATTATTGCTCAAGAATAAAATAAGATAAAAAAACAAACTAACTCCTTGTTCAATGCCTTCCCCGTTTATGTTCAACTCCTTGTTTTATGCATAAATAATATCCTTTTTGCAATCTTAGTCTTCAAGCTTTTTCTTTCTCCTCCAGAAACTTTTTCGTGACCATCATACATTCTTCTAACATGAATAAAGAAATATGTTAATTAGTTAGAAGGCCTAACTTTTAGAAAAGGAATATAATCAAAACTACACAATTAAACAGAGAAAGAAAAAATATCAATTTACCTAAAAACTAATATCATAAAATTAAACTCAATTCGTCCTTGTATTTTTCTCCTTTCTAAAGCATGTGAAACCAACTAACTCAACATTCTTATCAGGCAAACAAATCATAGACAACACCATATTATGAACTTTCTCACATCCACCAATTTATTAAATCAATAACACCTTGGATATAATTTTGATCACTAATACAGAAGTTTCATGGCCAACACCATATTATGAACTTTCTCACATCAACTCATTTCTTAAATCAATAACACCTTATATATAACTTTAGTCACTAATACAAAAGTTGTATGTCTAGATAAGTCAAGCCTTTGAAGCAATTCATATTTGTCATCTTTAATAATAGAACTTTGTACATGAATTGGATCGTCCATAACAACTGCAAATTAAACCAAATATATTTTTCAGAGTTTTACCAAACAACAAGTAAATAAGAAAAATCCTTTTTAAAAAAAATAAATTGAAAGTATTTAACCAAAGATTATAGAATACAATACATGAACCTAAATATTATGAGAAATAGACATTGCTTAGCTAAGATGTGCTTTGAGAGTTAAAAAATATGACTTAAGAAACACACTGGTTTTTCTTTAAATCACCAATTCCACTTTATACTGACACACTTAGAAGCAAGCATACATTAAAAAAAAATGAATTTCTCATTCTCTTATAGTATAATTTAGGGGGGGAAATACAAAGAAAAATCAGTGAAGGTTATGATCAGAAGGAAACAATAAATGCATTCCACCAAATATGATTCAATCCAATAGGTAAGTATATACTAGTTAATTTGCAGCAGATTATGTTCCATGGATCATGAAGCACAACATCCAAAATACTCCATATAAATACGGTAAATATGACATACACATTGAAATGTACGTGTTTAAATATGGATATCTACTATATAGCTCGATAATATTTCGTTGAACATTTGTATGAAAAGATGGAATCAATATTCCCATATGATCCATCCAAGTTTCAACAAATATGGACGACCAAACCTATATACTATATAGATTATAAATTATAGATATAGATAGATATAAATATGTTTGCATTACTAACCTAAAATGAATTTAATCGGATAGACATGGTCCATGAATATTTATATACTCAATTCCAATTTATTAAAGACTGAAATATACATAATTGTTATTATTTTTGAGTATTAATTTCTTTTATTATGATGGGGGGGGCAAAAAAATAGCTTGATGAAGACAACTTTTGAGTATTAAGTTCTTGTGTCTACTTTGTCTTCAAAATTGATGGGTTTTGAGATCTTAAAGGAATTGTATCCCGAGAACACTCACTCTGCTCCTATCTATAGAGAATGCGAAGAATAGGGTAGGGACAAGTGGGATTCGGATAGGGGTTCAAATCCCTATGCCAAGTTTGACGGTTACTTATTTAAAGGTAGGAGATTGTGTGTACCCTCTAGCTCTTGGAGAGAGTTGTTCATGAGAGAAGCACACAATGGCGGTCTAATGGGTCACTTTGGGGTCAAAAAGACCCTTGAAATATTGGAGGAGCGATTCTATTGGCCAAAAATGCTCAAGGATGTGTTTAGGATTTACGGCCAATGTGTAGATTGCAAAGGAGCCAAATCTCGGCTCCAACCTTATGGGTTGTACACCCCACTACTCACCCATTTACATCCATGGCTTGATAGATCTATGGATTTTGTGTTAGGGTTGCCAAGGACTAGAAGAGGTCGGGATAGTATCTTTGTTGTGGTTGATCGGTTTTCTAAGATGGCAATCTTTATTCCATGCTCTAAATGTGATGATGCACCTAGTGTGGCCTCTTTGTTTATTGATAACATTGTCAATTTGCATGGTGTTCCGAGGAACATTGTGAGTGATAGGGACTCTAAGTTCCTAAGTCACTTTTGGAAGTCCATGTGGGGTATGCTTGGTACCAAGTTGTTGTTCTCCACTTCTTTCCACCCACAAACCGATGGTCAAACGGAAGTAGTAAATAGTACTTTGGGTTCTATTCTACGTTCCATGATTAAGGGAAAATTTACTTCTTGGGAGGAACACCTACCATTAATTGAGTTTGCCTATAATCGTGTCATACACTCAAGTACGGGAATGACTCCCTTTGAGTGTGTATACGGCCTCAACCCCCTTACCCCTTTGGATTTAACTCCTTTGCCAAGTGATCTTATGATTAGCCTAGATGGAAGAAAGTGAGCAGATTTTATGAAAAATTTACATGAGAAGGTGTGGCTTCGACTTGAGAAGAAAAACCAAGAGATTGCAAAGTGGGCAAACAAAGGAAGAAAGAAACTCATTCTTGAACCGGGAGATTGGATGTGGGTACACCTTAGGAAGGATTGGTTTTCATCTCAAAGGAAGACCAAATTGATGCCAAGGGGTGATGGTCCATTCCAACTACTTGAAAGAATCAATGATAATGCCTACAAGATTAACCTTCCCCCGGAATACCAAGTGCACAGCACTTTTAACGTGTGTAATCTTTCTCTAGTGGATGAGGTTGAGGATGACCAAATTTCGAATTTGAGGTCAAATTCCTCTCAAGATGGAGAGGATGATACGGGTGTACCAAGCTGTCCAACAATTTCATGACCATTCACACGTAGCCAAGCTCGGGAGTTACAAAAACTCCAAGCTATGTTCATAAAAATGGTTGTGTGTGAGTTGGTACTTGAGCCTTCCAATGGATTAAATGTTTTTAAGTGTGAAGAGGAGCCTTGAAGTGTAATAAACTTACACTCCAAGGCCACCCCTTGGAAAGGGTAGGATGGTCATTTGTTATCTCCCTTTGTGGACTAATATAAATAGATAGTGTTAGGGTTATTTTTGAAGTTAGCCCATTCCCATTATTCAAGAAACAAAAGACTTGTAATATTGGTGACTTCTCTTTCTCATTTTGGATAGGCCAAAATCAAAAGCCTACTAGTAGAGTGATACTAGCGTTGGATCTTGGCTAGAAACTAGGGTCTTGGGGTTCTTGAGTTCCTCTTGGTCCAAGTAAGAATTTGGTGTTGATATTCATTAGTCTTAGGGTCCTTTCTCATTGTTAGGGTTCTTAGATTATTAAATATTGTATGTCAATTTTCTATACCTTTTGTAATCTTGATAACATTGTGTTGTTGAATCTAAAAGTCTAGTGAAGCCGTGTGGGGATCTTTCGATTCACTAGCGAAATTGTCATTTATTTTTGTTGTTGTAAACACATTTTTCTAGTCAGAACAAGTATTGTAGCCTAGTGAAGCCGTGTGTGGCCTCTTTCGATTCACTAGCACTTTGTTGTTCTTATTGTTTCTTCTTGTGTTGGCTTGAATCTCTTAATACACACTTAGTTTTATATCAACTACAGCCCAAGCAAGTGAAAGCATTTGGTTGTTTCCATCCTTAGCCACAGCAACCAACAGTTGACCCCTACATACTCCCTTTAAGAAACAACCATCAACACCTATGAATTTTCTACATGACCTGAATGCCATCATGATTGCTTCAAAGCAGATATAGAATGCCTCAAACTCATTAGCTTCACCAAGTTTAACCACACAAGTACTCCTTGGATTGGACTTTAATAATTCATCCTTGTAGTCAAGAATTCTGCCATACTCTAGAATGTGATCACCCATAATCTCATTCAAAATTCTAGCTCTTTATGTCCTAGTTGTTGTCTTGCCTACATGCAGCTTAAACTTCTTTCTAATTAACTATTACAATCTGAAAATTCTGATGTTAGGTTTCTCAATTACATCCTCTCTCATAGCCTTGGCCAAGAATCTTATGTTGCACAAGTAATTTCTGGTTGCCCTATTATAATTATGTACTGGAATATAAGTCTTAATAACAAAGTTATTGGACTTTGGATCAATATTTGCGTACAATAACCACCTGCAGTTTTCCTTGTTGCATCTCACTCTAACTTTGTTTGGCTCATTTACATACTTTTCAATTAGAACCCTTTTATGAATTGCATACTTAGTTACTGCCTCTCTAAACTCATCACACTTGCAAAAGACATACCCAGCTGCCACACAACAATATCACTATCAGGTTCATGCTTTACACTATTAGTTACAACTTCTTTTCTTCTTCTGCTTCTAGAAAGGCTCAATCTCATGTTATCTCCTTCTTCAAGAAAACTAGAATCCCTATCAGTTTCATAGCTACCAGGATCAGAACTACCATAATATGGTTCATCACCCACTAACCTTCCTTCTAAATTATTTCTCACTAGGGCAGTCTCATCAAATCCCAAATCTGGTCATGATTGTCTGTAGAAATTTTGTCCCTTCTTTTCTTCCTCAAGAAAGCCCTTTGCTCAGCCCTCAGTTGTTTTACTTCCTCATGAACATCACTTTCATATTCATCATCTCCAACCAAATTTATTGTTTTTTTATTTTCAGATTCTGTACTAGCATCACTAGATTTATCAGATCCTTTTTACAGAATAGGCAATATCATCAGAATCTGATGAATCAATGTGATGATTTACTAAATCTGAATGATAAGAAGTATTTAGAGCAATTGGATTTGATGTGGACGTAATGTTTAAGGCAGTATTTAAAGTTGCACCAACAATATTTTTTAAATAAGGCTCACCTACTTCCTTACCCTCTATTTCTCTACCAACACTATTTTCAGTGGTCCCCACATCTTTATAAAAAGCATCACAAGATTCCTCCTCAGCCATGTGCACATATACATTCAAAATAACACCATTTTGCAAAGTCTTGCATATTGTTAATAGAATAGCATCATTGTCTATATCACCTAAAATGTAACTATTGGGTGGCCTTATATTAAATTTGCAATTAGGGCTATACCCAAGTTCTCTAATATAAATCCTTCATCTCAAAATAAGAAACATTATCCACATCAACATTAAAATATTCATTCATTAAACCACCCACATAACTTGCATCTTCACCATCACACAATAAGGTCCCATCATGATAGAATCTTAAAGTTATATATGTAAACCCACTCATACCTATATGCAAAGAATAGTATTATTAAAATTAGAATAGGTCATTATTAATATTATTAGAACCAAAGTAGTACAAACAAGTAAATTGTTAATGTTCATTTTTATTCATTCAACAAAAGAAATTGACAAGTTCAACAAAAAGTGATACTTTTTTGATTGTCTAAAACTTAGAGAAGTTTTAAACTCTTTATCTATGTGTTTGTCTAATAAAGTGACAAAGACACACCATTTAACAACTATGTCATATTCTGTCCATAGTCTTACACTTTTCCTTTTCTCTTATGGACAATTTAAAAAGAAACAAAACAACCACAAAAGATTCATCTTTCATCACTATAAACGTACATCCTATGTAACTTTACAAAAAGCACAAAAGGTCCGTTTAACACAAAAGGTCCAACTTTATGACTATATATAGGATGCATCAAGAAATAACATCAATAGTGCATAAATCCATATTATAACATACCAACAATCACAAAAAATAGATACTGAAAAACTATCTAGGTCATGCGTGTACCAAAATCAACATATCTAGGTCATGCAAGTACCAAAATCAAACCAACAATCAACACTGGTAACAAAAACTAACAAAAACTCGATCTCAATTCCACATAGTGGCAAAATCAGACAAAAATAATAAATCTATAAAAACTCGACCATAAATCGATATTGTAAGACAAACCTTAACTAGATATGCTTCATAATAAAATCAGAACACAAATATTACCACAATCAGAACACATATTAACAAAAGAGCATTACACGTTACATTTTTCTTGAAGAAATTCAAAGTCAAAATTTAATCCTAGCCAAATATACCATAATTTAACTAAAATACGAACTCAAAACAGATTAGAAGTCACAAATAACTAACCTTTATGTTTAGATATTGAAGATTAAGGATGAAAAAAAAAATTGAAGAAATCGCAACTGATCCAAACATAAAAAGTGACTTACAATGAACTTGGGTGAAAACTACCACCGTCAATCGACTAACATTTGGCCAAAAGATCACTTAGAATCAACATTTGTTAAAGTTTTTGAATTTAGAAAGTGAAAATCTTCTCCAAAATGTTAAAAGTTTTGATAAAGTAATGTTTATGTTTGCTTATCGTTTAAGGAAATGGAAAAGTGAAGAGTTTGAGGAAGGAAATGAAAAAGTGAAGAGTCCAACTTAGTAGACTGTGACTCCCACCGAAATAATTATGCGTGTATTACACGCCCAAGCTTTTGGCTGAAAATATCTGCCACGTAGGCAGTCAAGGGTGTAAATAATACATTTTTATTTAGTTCAGGGGGTAATAGGACCGCCCTGAAGTTGAGGTGTGTCACAACTTTTTCGACTATAGTTCAGAGAGGTAACAGGCTATTTTCTCTTTAAAAAAAAAAATTTTGTTATTCTTTTGCAATGTTAATTAGTCTCTAAGCCTACCTTCTCCTCCAACAACTTCTTCATGGCCACCATACGCTCTTTTACTATGGATAATGAAATATATTAATTAGTTAGAAGTTCTAATTTTTAGAAAAAGAATATAATCAAAATTGAGTCACAATTAAACATTGAAAGGAAAAAACATCAATGTTTAATCTCATTAAGATAATCTCATATTCATAGCTTGAATACTTTAAGTGTTTAAAAAATTTTGATATTTTTGTAAGCCTATATCAATTTTATTTTTTTATTTCTTTTTTGGGTGGGGGGTGGGGGGGATCATCGGAGTCCAAAATTTAGCCGTTAGCCGCGTAGAGCTCATTCGGTGGTGATACTCCATATCAAGAATTTTTTTCATACATAACTTACACAATTCTAAATAAATGAAACAACAATGAATGACTCTAAACATACATTTAATTTAATTTAAAGAGTATTTTTGTAAAATATTTTATAGAAAACTATTGTAGTTCCATTGATTTATTATTGCTCAAGAATAAAATAAGATAAAAAAATAAATTAACTCCTTGTTCAACGCCTTCCCCGTTTATGTTCAACTCCTTATTTTATGCATAAATAATATCCTTTCTGCAATCTTAGTCTTCAAGCTTTTTCTTTCTCCTCCAGAAACTCTTTCGTGACCATCATACATTCTTCTAACGTGAATAAAGAAATATGTTAACTAGTTAGAAGACCTAACTTTTAGAAAAAGAATACAATCAAAACTACACAATTTAACAGAGAAAGAAAAAAAATCAATCTACCTAAAAACTAATATCATAAAGTTAAACTTAAATTCGTCCTTGTATTTTTCTCCTTTCTAAAGCATGTGAAACCAACTAACTCAACATTCTTATCAGGCAAACAAATCATAGACAACACCATATTATGAACTTTCTCACACCCACCCATTTATTAAATCAATAACACCTTGGATATAATTTTGATCACTAATACAGAAGTTTCATGGCCAACACCATATTATGAACTTTCTCACATCCACTCATTTATTAAATCAAAAACACTTTACATATAACTTGGTCACTAATATAAAAGTTTTATGGCTAGATAAGTCAAGCCTTTGAAGCAATTCATATTTTCATCTTCAACAATAGAACTTTGTACATGAGTTGGATCGTCCATAACAACTGCAAATTAAACCAAATATATTTTTCAGAGTTTTACCAAACAACAAGTAAAGAAGAAAAACCCTTTTTTAAGAAAATAAATTGAAAGTATTTAGCCAAAGATTATAGAATACAATACATGAACCTAAATTATATGAGAAATAGACATTGCTTAGCTAAGATGTGGCTTTGAGAGTTAAAAAATATGACTTAAGAAACAAACTGATTTTGCTTTAAATCACCGACTCCTCTTTATACTGACACAATTAGAAGCAAGCATACATTAAAAAAAAAAAAGTGAATTTCCCATTCTCTTATAGTATAATTTAGTGGGGAAATACAAAAAAAAAAACGGTGAAGGTTATGATCAGGAGGAAAAATAAATGCATTCCACCAAATATGATTCAATCCAGTTGGTAAATATACACTAGTTAATTTGCAGCAGACTATGTTCCATGGATCATGAAGCACAACATCCAAAATACTCCATGTAAATACGGTAAATATGACATACACGTTGAAACGTATGTGTTTAAATATGGATATCTACTATATAGCTCGATATTATTCGTTGAAAATTTGTATGAAAAGATGGAATCAATATTCCCATATGATCCATCCAAGTTTCAGCAAATATGGACGATCAAACCTATACACAATATAGATTATAGATTATAGATATAAATAGATATAAATATAGATATAGATAATTTGCATTACTAACCTAAAGTGAATTTAATCGGATAGACATGGTCTGTGAATATTTATATACTCAGTTCCAATTTATTAGAGATTGAAATATACATAACTGTTATTATTGTTGAGTATTAATTTCTTTTATTATGATGGGGAGCAAAAAAATAGCTTGAAGGCTACTTTTATTAAGAAATATCACTAATTATTATAAATTCTAAAATTAAAATTATATATAATTTGTAAAATCATTTTATAATGAATATATTCTATTCTAAAAATTAAACTCATATATTATAAGTTTCAACCTAGTTATTAATAATTTCACACATAATTGTAAAAGCTACCAAGTTTTCTCAGCTCAATTTAACAAGTGTTATGCAACAATACTATTACATTCTAGAGTCAAATACCAAAGTTTATTGATGAGTTGGTTGGCAAATAGATATTAATTGAAATTAATAAATAATTAAATATTTTTATAAAATATAAAAATTTAGGGCAAAATCTAAAATTTTAAAGGTTTCCAATAATAAAATTTAACTCAAAAACTTTCTTTTAATATTTAGAATTTTAAATTATTTATCAAAAATATTTATTAAATAATAATAAATTATATGACCAAACATCTTTTATCAAATTTTACCCCAAATATTACTTGACATATCTATGACCAAATGGGGCTTAAAGCCAAGTTATGATAATGGCCACTAGTGATTTTCAAATAAATTTTCTCCAAATCTGATTTTCCTTTGGTAAGTCCTCCACTAAGTAAAAGAGTACACAATAAAGCCCTAAAATAATACTTCCTCCATTTCATAATAAATGAATTGTTAAATTTTAACACACAGATTAAGAACAAAATATTAAAGACATAAATTTAACACAACTTTTCATTTTTACCAAAAAAAAAAAAACAAACTTTATAATATCTTTTCAAAAGTTTATTAGTTGTCAAATCATAAAGATAAATTTGAAAACAAATTTAATAATTCACTTATTTTGAAACACCAATAAATACTCCAATAATTTACTTATTTGAAAACACTAATAAATACCCCAACAATTCACTTAACGAAGAGAGTCTTATCTAATGGTCCCAACTTGGAATTATTTTTTTTGTTTTTTTTTTGATAGTCAAGATTAAACAAAACATAAAGTTTCAAACTTGCCGACTCCAAAAATTCCTACAACCTATTATTAGCTAGAATACCACTAATCTCAAATTTACAGAATAATCAAAATAGACCCCTCAAAATTCCGGTAATTCTAGAAAGTCCCCAGTCTTTATGAAAACATTGTACCAAAAGTCCATATCCTCCTCCATTTTTGTACTAGTATTGTCCAAATTTTCTTCCTTCACACTGGACAATTGAATTTGAGCTTGTATATCTTGATCAAGACCAGCAGCCATAACGTAGTCGTTATCATTATTTTTCTCCCCTGACAATTCTTCTGTCCAGAAACTCTCATCGATCTTAGGAAAATACTCCAATGGCGACTCTATTTTTTCTTCCTTAATAATCACCCTTTGACGATCATCGACTACTAATGTCACAGTTGACATTTCACTAGATGAAAGTACTGGTGAGTTGGGGGCAATTTTCATGTGTTTTTTATGTGTGTTGGTATTATTAGCACTAGTACTAAAATCAGAATTATTGGATGATTCAGTAGTAGGACCCTTTTTGGAATCATGATTAGTTTTGAAGTGTCTTTTGGAATTTTGAGGAGGTTGATAATTCTTGAGCTTCTTCTTCAAGTGAGTGTGCCAAACATTTTTTATTTCATTATCCGTTCGTCCCGGTAATCTTGCTGCTATTGCAGACCATCTGAACATTTTAGGAAAAGAGTTCATTAGCAAAGAGGTTAGCAAATAAGAGAGTTTAACTTCCAAAAACATAGCCTAAAATTAATTTTCTATATTATAGGTTAGTCAAAAAATAACTATATGTACCATTTGTAGAAATAGAAATTAGTACTTAAAGCAGAAAATAAGGCGGATTATCTATTGTAATACATAACTCAAAAACGAACCAAAGATCTGAAATTTATGATTTTTTAATAATGACTATTTCAAGTTAACATATAAAAATAACTTAGGTCCTATAGTAAATATTCAGTAAATTTCTTAGTACTCCCGCTGTTTCATTGATTGGACCCTATAGTATAATTAGATGTTTCATTTTATTTGTCCGTTTGAGAAGCAAATTAAGAAAATTTTATTACTTTTTTCCATACTATCTTTACTACTAAATAACTACATAAAATAATAACAATCAATTTTAAAATTTCAAAACAATATTAATAAAGTTAATTTAATAAAATACACCTCAAATTAAAAAATTCTTAAGAGGTCTGCCACATCAACACTAATCAAATAAATATGAAATGTGAAGAGTACATACATACAACAATGTTTGAACCAAAAACTATGTACGGTAGATGTTTTCTGATTAAGATACATTCGTACTGTAGGGGGCGTTTGGTTTAAGGTACAAAGACAAATAATTTCGGAATAAAATTTTTAATGCATGTTTATTACAATATTTGGGATAATTTATCTCGAGACTAATAAATAGTACCGAGATAAGTTATCCGTCTATTTGGTGGGATAACATTCTCATCATTATTTATCCTTGGGATAAAATTAGGAAAAGGACACAATTGCCCTCCAAATTCTCAAGATTATCACTTTATATATATTACTTTATTTTTTTTAATAAAATATAAGATATTTTTATAAAATTATGGACAACTTACTAAAGTATGTTGATATTTCCTTTCTAACTTAATACATGCTTAATTATTAAATAAAAAAATATTTTTATATTTAGCTAAAAATATTTGAAAATTTAATTTTTAAAAAAATATAATTTGACTATCCAAATATTAATGATACTAAATAATAAAAAATGAAAGTAATTCCTTTTCACACTTTTTGATGATGAATTTTTTTAACAAAAGATGAAATTATCAATATTTTATGAAATTTAGAACAAAATAAGTAACTTAACATGAAATATTAGAGATTCATACACATTTAAGAAATATTTTATTTATGAATATATACATTAAATTTATTTGAATAATTATTATGTTTATTTATATATTTTAATTTCTCGAGAAAATAATAAAAATGTCGACTCCATTGTTGAATTGCATATTTTAAATTAAATAGTTTTACAATCACTTAAAAATTAATATTTTATATATCAATTAAAATAAATTTTAATATTCTATATTATATGAGTGATATTTATTTAAATGAAGTGACATAAACAACAAATCTTTTATTTTAACAAACTAAAGTTGCAAGTTTTTATTTCAAACTAAATAAGATATAGTAAGATTTTTTTAAACACACACGACATAATCATGGGAAGGCACACGCAAAAAAAATTAAAGCTAAATAAGATGAAAGTTTTATTTTTAAATACACACGATATAATTATGGAAATGCACACACAAAAAAATTAAGCTAAATAAGATGAAAGTTTTATTTTTAAGAATAAATACTTTATGGACAAGTTACTAAACTATGTTGATAAGATGGATGACATTTTGGTAATCAATTAATTTATTCCTAAAATTTATACCATGCAGATTACTTTGAATACATAACTAATCCCAGTATAACTTATCTCAACATAACTAATCCCGATATAACTTATTTTCAGTGGTGGACCCAGCATTTTTAGATTGTGAGTGCTCAAAAAAAAAAATTACTAAATAATGTAGCTACAGGATTCGATCCCAAGATGGGAGACATGAAAGTTATGTCTAAAGCCAGAGCACCCAACCATTCTTTTGTTCTTTGGGTGCTTTTGTATATATTTTATCATTTTTTCACTGTTTCTTATATAATTATACCTCTTCTACGTTGACTTTAGTGGGTGCTCGAGCACCCAAAAATTGCACGTCGGTCCCATCCATGTTTATTTTCAAAGCAAACAACCCCTAAGAGTAGACAAACATAAACAGTAAAATAGTGCATAAAATTATAGTGTCACCAAAACCTAAAGAGATATTAGCCATATGCATAGATTTTCTTGCAGTTGATGCGTAGATTGGCAACTGACATCAATTATTAATATTTTAATTACCAACTTGTCTAAGAGAATCTTTTTCCCCTGACTATGTATATTTATTCCTTGATAGAAACAAAATAAAATAAAATAAAATAAAATAAAAGAGGTGTTGTTTGGATTAGATATAAATCTTTCCTTTTCGATTCTCAAAAAGTATTCCCAGAAGGTAAAGACAAAAGTTTATGAAAATAAACAATTCACAATCTAAGGTATTGCCCTTTAGAGA
Source organism: Capsicum annuum (assembly GCF_002878395.1). Taxonomy (NCBI): domain Eukaryota; kingdom Viridiplantae; phylum Streptophyta; class Magnoliopsida; order Solanales; family Solanaceae; genus Capsicum; species Capsicum annuum. The sequence continues at coordinate 140,265,277 of NC_061116.1, read as the reverse complement.
AAAGGAAAATGTGCTTAACTTTAATAATACTGATGATTAATTATCAACACACTAGGCATTATTGGCTGTGATCCAGATCACAGGCTTACAAAATATATTTATATCTTGCGAAAATTTTAAAACCAGCTTATTGCATTTTTCTCAAAAACACTTTTAAAAAAAAATTGATAAGAAAAAATTTACGTAAAAAATACTTTTAAATAATAATTAGTATTTGACCAAATTTTTATAAAGTGTTTCTAAGTTTATTTTTCAAAAAAAAAATACTTTTGGGGAATAAGTTATTTTTGTAGCTTCTGAAAAATAAATCTGCTGCTCTGAAACCATTTATTTTCTCTTAAAAACTTAATCAAACATCCGACATATTCAAAACAAGCACTTTTTAAAAAAAATATTTGACTTTCGAAAAAGAAAAAAAACTTCACCAAACATGCTATTAACCTCATCTAAATAGAGAAGATAAGACGACAAAATCGTAATGAGCGATGAATTAATTAGTGATAAATTATCAAAAATTAATTATTAGTTACAAGGGTTTTAACTATAGATTAGTTATTACCAAAGAAAACTATAGATTAGTGAAAAAAAAATCGTAACTAATTTCAATTTATTTTTTCTTTTTGGTAGATAAAGAAAAGAGGATCTCAGCGGCAAAAAGAAATTAATAGATTATTTTCTTTTGAAAAAGAAAAAAAAAAAAACTCACCGATTGCCAAGGTTTTCATGAAGCTGGATAATGGTGTCTTCTTCTTCCTTGCTGAAATTTCCCCTTTTTATATCTGGACGCAAATAATTAGTCCACCGCAGTCTGCAACTCTTCCCGCATCTCAATAATCCTAAATAATTGAAAATAGAATAAAATTCAGTTACACTTTAATAATTCCAGTACTAATTTTCTTTTCAATAAATAAATTTCTGTTCACCAGTGACAACAAAAAAAAAAAAAACCAAACAAAAAGAATGATATGTTTCATGTGTTAATATCTCATCTCAAGAAAAGTTCAATCCAAGAAATGGGATTTGATGCTTTAGAAGTGAACCATTTATCATAGATTTTGAAGTTAAAATTTATAATTTGAAAGTTTGAGCTTTTGAAGTTGTAATTCCTGGAGTTAAAATTATGTTTGGACATGCATTTTATTTTTAAAAACATTGAAATTTTGTTAGTGAAAATCTCAGATGTCCAAAAACTAATATAAGCCATTTTTTGATAACTTGATAATATTTGAAGATTAAATTATGAAAATCTGATGAATTTGTGATCAAACAAATATTCAAAAATAAACTTTTAAAATCTTTAAACAGAGATCTCTTTTTTTTTTTCCTTAAATGACCGTACTACATATAGAATTCCAGAAACCTAGGTGCAAAAGAAAAAATGAAATGAATCATAGTGTTTCAACAACAACATATCGATTATGTTTTCATAAGTAGGTCCGGAGAGTGGGATGTAGGAAACCTCACAATTACCTCTTAGGACCGTTTGATTGAAAAACTAGTTATTCTGAAATAATTATTAATTATTTCACTCTTAAGAAAAATAAAAATAACATTATAAATCTAAAATGAGTTATTTCATACATTTTATTCCAATCAAACATGAAATAAATTTATTTTAAAATTAATTTTAGAATTAATTATCTCTTATCCGTCAACGACTCCTTCGAGCTAGAGTGGCCGTTTCCCAGGTAACCTTCGGCCCAAGTGCCACAAACAGTACAAGAAAGAAGAAAATAATGAAGACAGCATAACAATTGATAAATAAAGCAGTGAAGAACCTACACGAAAGAAATAATTTCTATAGATGAAAAAAATAATTAAAATTTGTGTTTATAATAGTAACACCATACACATCTAGATCATCATTTTCCCCAACTTTGCTCATATTTATTTTCAATAAAATATAAAAAGAGAAAATAGAGAGATATGTAAAGGGAAATTACCAGCAAGTTTAGGAAGGGCACGCCAATTAGAATGACCATTATTTTGAATGTAAGAGATGAGAATGTTGTCTTCTTGAGGACTCCATGGCCCTTTCTTCAACCCCATCTTCTCACAACAAGGAGCTCTTCCCATCTTTCTTGTTTTTTATATAATTTGCTTATTGCTCTTGTGGTCTTTCTGAATTTTCCTAATTTATTGTGTATTATTACTATTTTTTTTTATTTTATTTTTTTTTTGGCTCTTTCACTCTCTTTGCTTACAAAAAGACAAATGAAATGCCAAAAAAGCTCAAGAGAGCACGGATGGGATGGGTATTTATGCTTGTAATTAGTGTTTTTTTAAGTTTTAAATGAAGAATTGGTGATGTTGATTAATTTAAAGGGTCAAACATGATTAAAAAATTTTGATTAGATTAATTATGGACTTGATTAATATTTTTTAAATTTTTTAATCTTTTCAAAACTACAAATTAACCCACATACACAAAAATTCTCTCCATCTGCAAATCAATCTCTCGCTCTTCTCTCTTTCTCTGGATAGTTTTTCTCTCTAACTTCTCCCAACCAACAACTTTTCAAATTTCTCCTTTCAATTTTGTGCAACTTCAACCTCTGGCAATAAATAGTTTTGAGTTCTTGCCCGTTCCTTTTTTACTTTCAACCGTTAGTCGACGTGACAACATTCTCCGGCGACAATAACTTCTAGTTCTTCATTGTTTTTTTTCGATTTTCACAAGTAAAAAATTAGGGTTTTTAAGTTATGACAAAAATGAGAAACTTGATTTATTGATGTTTGTTATTTTTTTATGTGTTTTTTTTTAATGTTTGTTATTTTTTAGTTGAATTTCTCATTTGGATGTATCTGCTACTGTTGTTTTTTAATAATAGATAAAACATGTAACGTGAATCCAACAGGTGAGTATTTGTTGCAACATATATGACTAATCTGTTGCACATATTAGTAATCTGTTGCAACATATATGACTAATTTGTTGCAACATATATGACTAATCTATTGCAACATATATGACTAATTTGTTGCAACATATATGACTAATCTGTTGCAACATATATAACTAATTTGTTGCAACAAATGAGTAATCTGTTGCAACAAATTACTCATCTGTTGAATTCGTTTTATAGTGTTGTAATATGAATCCAACATATAGGTCATCTGTTGCAATAGTTTAATCACATATTGCAACAGATTACTCACTTATTGCAATAGATGACTTATATGTTGGATTCATGTTGCAGGTTCTATCCATTGTAGCAGTAGCAGATACATCAAAATGATCCACGAAATTAAAAAAAGTGACCAAAATAGGCCACCTATTTAAAAAGTTACCAAAATAGGTTAAACGTAATAATTTATTATGTTTTCTACTTTTTTCTTAACGGTCAACTAATGGAGTTTGACTTTTACAAAACGTAAGAATTTCTTACGTTTTACATTTTTTTTGTAAAACGTAAGAAATTCTTACGTTTTATAAAAACAAATATAAAACGTAAGAAATTCTTACGTTTTACATGATAACCAAGGAAAAAAATACAATAAATTGTCAAACCAATTAAAAAGGTATTAAAAAAAAAGTTGTTCAACGTAATAAAAAGTTACGTTCTTAACTTTTTTATAGCAGTGGTCCCCCACCCACAATTTTCTTTTCCACAAATGTCTCATCACTTCTACCTTTTTCTCTTTTTACATATGATAATTATGAGTTTTTTTATTAGTTAAATTTATTTATATTTTACATGTAGTTCAAATAATTTATTTTTTCTAATAAATTTTTATGTTTTACATATAAAAAAAACTAAAAAAAGACTTATCAATTACCTCATTAACTTAACAATTTTATTATATGTATTCTATATAAAAAAAATAATCACTTCTATCCTTAATTATTCGATTTCTCTTTAAAAAAATTATACTTTTGAGTTTTCCTCTACTCCAAAATAATGATATATTGAATTATCGTCGATCAAATATGCTACTATATATAAGAATTATATTTTTTTCAGGAGTGTTCCTAAAAAAATATATTTTCTTATATTAATTTAGGAGTGTTCCTAAATTAAATTATGATTTTTTACTTCATTAATTATAATATGAAACGTATTTGTGCATGTGAGTCTCCTCAATATCCTAATTGAAACACTAATCGAAAACTACGATGAATCACTATCCGAAAAAATTAATTTCATATTTTTAACACACCAAAAAAAATATAATTTTTGTATATAGTAGCATATTTGATCGACGATAATTCAACATTTCACTATTTTGGAATAGACAAAAACTCAAAAGTATAATTTTTTTTTAGAGAGAAATCGGATAATTAAGGATAGAAGTGATTATTTTTTATATAGAATAAATATAATAAAATTATTAAGTTAATGAGGTAATTGATACTTCTTTTTTAAATTTTTTTTATGTAAAACGTAAAAATTTATTACATAAAGAAAAAAATAAATTATTTGAACTACATGTAAAATATAAATAAATTTAACTAATCAAAAAATTCATAATTATCATGTGTAAAAAGAGGAAAAACTAGAAGTGATGGGACATTTGTGAAAAAAAAAATTATGGGTGGGGGACCACTGCTATAAAAAGGTTAAGAACGAACTTTTTGTTATGTTGAACAACTCATTTTTTAGTATCTTTTTAATTGATTTGATAATTCATTTCATTTTTTTCCTCGATTATCGTGTAAAATGTAAGAAATTCTTACGTTTTATAATTTATTTTTATAAAACGAAAGAATTTTTTACGTTTTACAAAAAAAATGTAAAACATAAGAAATTGTAAAAGTCAACTCCATTAATTGATCGTTAAGAAAAAAATAGAAAACGTAATAAATTATTACGTTTAGCCTATTTTGATAACTTTTTAAATAGGTGACCTATTTTGGTCACTTTTTAAATTTTGTGGCTCATTTTGGTTCTAAGCTCACATATATCTTATCTATTTAATAATTTCCAATAGATGAGTCATATGTTGCAACAATTTAGTCATCTGTTGCAACAAATGTCTATATTTGCTGGATAATTTTCAATAGATGAGTTAGCTATTGCAACAGGTTACTCATCTGTTGCAATAGATGTCTATATATGTTTGGTCATTTTCAATAAATATCTTTAACTGTTTGGTCTTTTCCAATAGATTACTTATCTATTGCAACATGTTAATTGAAATCGTAATTGAACTTATCAATTCATCTTTAATTTTAGTTAAATCAATGTTGTTGTTACTAATAATGTCTTAATTTTAATCATTTCAAATAAAACTGGTCAATTAACACTTTACTCAAGACAAATACACTTAGATGATTATGTAATTACTATGAGATTAATTAAAATTGTAATTAAATTATCAATTCATCTTTTATTTTAGTTAAATCAATTTAGTTATTACTAATAATTACTTAATTTTAATTATTTCAAATCAAATTGGTCAATTGTAATTACTATAAAATTAATTAAAATTGTAAGTGAACTTACTAATTCATCATTAATTTTAGTTAAATCAATATAGTTATTTCTAATTATGGCTTGGTTTGAATCATTTCAAATAAAATTGGTCAATTGATCACTCTACTCAGGACGAACACACTTAGTTGATCGTGTAATTTTCATGAGATTAATTGAAATAATAATTGAACTTATTAATATTAGTTAAATCAATTTAGTTATTACTAACATAATGGGTTAATATGAATCAATAGATGACTAAGATGTTGCAAAAGATGAGTAATCTGTTGAAAATGACCAAATAGATAAAGACATCTGTTACAACAGATTAGTCATCAATTGCAACAGATTAGTAATCTGTTGGAAATAACAAACAGATAAAGTCATATGTTGCAACAGATTGGTCATCTATTGTAAATGACCAACAGATAAAGACATTTGTTACAACAGATGACTAATTTATTACAACATATATGCATATCTGTTTGATAATTTTCAACAAATGACTCATTTGTTGCAACAGATTAAATCTGTTGCAATAGATTATACACTTAAATGATCATGTAATTACTATGAGATTAATTGAAATTATAATTATTAAATCAATTTGGCTATTACTAATAAAGGCTTAATTTGAATCATTTCAAATAAAATTAGTCAATTGATCACTCTACTCAGAATGAACACACTAAAATAATCTTGTAATTAATATGAGAATAATTAAAATCGTAATTGAATTTATCAATTCATCTTTAATTTTTGTTATATCAATGTAGTTATTACTAATAATATCTTAATTTGAATCATTTCAAATAAAATTGGTCAATTAACATTTTACTCAAGACGAATACACTTAGATGATCATGTAATTACTAACTATGAGATTAATTAAAATCGCAATTAAAATTATCAATTCATCTTTAATTTTAGTTAAATTAATTTAATTATTACTAATAATTTCTTGATTTTAATTATTTCAAATAAAATTGGTCAATTGATCATTCTACTTAAGACAAAACACTTAGTTGATCATGTAATTACTATAAAATTAATTAAAATTGTAAGTCAACTTACTAATTCATCTTTAATTTTAGTTAAATCAATATAGTTATTTCTAATTATGTTTTGGTTTTAATCATTTCAAATAAAATTGGTCAATTGATCACTCAACTCAGAACGAACACACTTAGTTGATAGTGTAATTACCATGAGATTAATTAAAACTGTAATTGAACTTATTAATTCATGTTTAATTGTAGTTAAATAAATTTAGTTATTACTAATATAATGACTTAATATGAATCAATAGATGGTTAACATGTTGCAAAAGATGAGTAATCTGTTGAAAATGACTAAACAGATAAAGACATCTGTTGGAAATGACCAAACAGATAAAGACATCTATTGGAAATGACCAAACAAATATAGACATATGTTGCAACAGATGACTAACCTGTTTCAATAAATGACTCATCTATTGAAAATTATCAAACAAATATAGACATCTGTTGCAACAGATGACTAAGTTGTTGCAACAGATGACTTATCTGTTGAAAATTATCAAACATATAGGATATATATTGGAAAATAATTTAAAATAGTAAAGCTCATATATTTTTAAGAGAACTCAAATGTTTGTCCCCTTGTCTAAGGTATTATCTTTAATTTTAGTTAAATCAATTTAGTTATTATTAATAATTGCTTAATTTGAATCATTTTAAATAAAATTTATCAATTGATCATTCTATTAAGGACGAATACATTAATTGAAATTGTAAGTGGACTTATCAATTCATCTTTAATTTAGTCAAAATCAATTTATTTATTACTAATAATGACTTAATTTGAATCATTTGAAATAAAATTGATCGATTGATCACTCTCCTCGAGATGAATACACATAGTTGATCATGTAATTACTATGGGATTAATTGAAATTGTAAGTGAACTTATCAATTCATCTTTAATTTTAGTTTTATCAATTTAGTTATTACGAATAATGGCTTAATTTGATTCATTTCAAATAAAATTGGTCAATTGATCACTCCAATCATGATGAATACACTTAGTTGATAATTTAATTACTATGAGATTAATTGAAATTGTAAGTTTATCTTTAATGTTAGTTAAATCAATTTAGTTATTACTAATAATATCTTAATTTGAATTAATTGAAATAAAATTGGTCGATTGATCACTCTACTCGGGATGAATACACTTAGTTAATAATGTAATTATGATGATATTAATTAAAATTGTAAGGGAACTCATTAATTCATGTTTAATTTTAGTTAAATCAGCATAGTTATTACTAATAATGGCTTAATTTGAATCATTTAAAATAAAATTGATCAATTAATTATTTTACTAAGGATGAAACACTTAATTGATCATTTAATTATTGAGATTAATTGAAATCGTAATTGAACTTACTAATTCATCTTTAATTTTAGTTAAATCAATGTAGTTATTTCTAATAATGGTTTAATTTAAATTATTTCACATAAAATTTGTCAATTAATCATTCTACTCAGTACAAAATACTTAATTGATCATGTAATTACTATGAAATTAATTGAAATCATAATTAAACTTACTAATTCATCTTTAGTTTTAGTTAAATCAATATATCTATTTCTAATAATGACTTATTTTGAATCATTTCAAATAAAATTGGTCAATTGATCACTCTACTCGGGACGAACATACTTAGTTGATCGTGTAATTACCATGAGATTAATTGAAACTATAATTGAACTTATTAATTCATATTTTATTTTCGTAGTCAATTTAGTTATTACTAATAATGACTTAATGTGAATCAATAGATGACTAACATGTTACAACAGATGAGTAATCTGTTGGAAATGACCTAACAAATAAAAACATCTGTTGAAAGTAACCAAACAGATATAGATATCTGTTGCAACAAATGACTCACTTGTTGCAACAACTAATTCATCTGTTGAAAATTATCAAATAGATATAAACATTTGTTGCAACAGATGACTAAGTTGTTGCAACATATGACTATCTGTTGGAAATTACTAAATAGACAAAATATGTATTGAAAAATAATTTAAAATACTAAAGCTCAAATATTTTTTAGGAGAACTCAAATGTCCCCCCCTTGTCTAAGGTCTTGTCTTCAATTTTAGTTAAATCAATTTAGTTATTATTAATAATTGTTTAATTTGAATCAACAAATAACTAACCTGTTATAATTATTTATTGCAACAGATGACTAACTTGTTACAACAAATAGGTGATATGTTGGAAAATAATTAAAATACTAGGGAAGTCAAACATTTTTGAGAACTCAAATGTTTGTCCCATTGTCTTAAAGGCATGTCTTTAATTTTAGCTAAATCAATTTAGTTATTACTAAGAATTGCTTAATTTGAATTAACAGATGACTGACATGTTTAACAGATGATTCATCTGTTGGAAATTATCAAAAAGATAGAAAATCTGTTATAATAGATGGGTTATCCATTAGAAAGCAATTAAAATACTAGGGAACTTAAATATTTTTAGGAGAACTCAAACGTTTGTCCCCTCGATCCTTTTGCATTTGATGTATGATACACTATTTTTATCTTCTTTACCTGTTTCATGAAATTTTTCATGTGTTTCACTTATTTGTTGTGCCCTTGTTAAAATTTTTAGATTTTTTTAAGTCAAATTTTGTTCGTATATCACTTGGACATTACTTCAAAGGTGATTTTGTAAGTATAATTATGATTTTTGTTGAATTTTTTATTTGGTATATTTGCTACTGCTACAATGGATAAAACCTGCAACTTGAATCCAATATATGAGTCATTTATTACAACAAGTAAGTAATCTGTTGTAATATATGACTAATCTGTTGCAATAGATGATCCATATGTTGGATTTATATTACAACACTATAATACAAATCCAACAGATGAGTAATTTGTTGCAATAGATTAGTCATATATGTTGCAACAGATTACTCATATGTTGCAATAGATTAATCAATATGTTGCAACATATTAGTCAAAATGTTGCAATAGGTTACTCATCTGTGCAACAGATTACTCATCTGTTGGATTCACGCTATATGTTTTATCTACTGTTGAAAAAATAGCAGTAGCAGATATACCCAGATGAGAAATTCAACTAAAAATTATAATTTTACTTACTAAAATCACCTATAAGTAATTCTCAAATGATATACGAATAAAATTTGACCTAAAAAAATTTGATTAAGTAGCAATAATAGTAGTAACAACAATGTTCAACAACAAGAAGATGATGATGATGAACAAGAAGAGATGATAATGAAGAACAAGATGATGATAATGAAGAAGAAGATGATGAATAAAGCAACAACAACAATGAACAACAAAAATCACGAAGAGAGAGAAAACTCCAATAAATGAGAAGAGATAGAAATGTGCCTTTTCCCCCTCAATTTCTAGTTATATTAGGTTTTGCATTTGATCAAAGTGTAAATTAAAAAACTTGTGGGTTATTTTCAAATTTTTCTTACTTTCTTAATCCTTAATAAAGTAATTGTCACCTCTACTCAATTATTAAGACTTGTGTCACCCACACTTCATTTTAAAACTCTTTTGTCACCTAAAGCCCAAGGCCCCCTCTAAGTGGCCGTTTGGTTTGCAAATAATCTCGGGATAAAATAATAATCCCGGAATAAAACTTTTTATCCATCGTTTGGTTGTAAATATTTGGGATAACTTATCCCGGGACTAATTAAGTTATCCACCCAAATGGTGGGATAACAATTCCGGAATTATTTTTCTTTGGTATAAAATTATACAAGGACAAAAATACCCTCTTGAGATTGTTATATATAATTAAACATAATTAATATAATTTAACATAATATATTATAATTAAATATATTAACATAATATATATATATATATATATATAATTAAACATAATTAACGTATATATATTCATAATATTATACGTTTGGTTGTAATATACATATATATATATATATATATATTATATGTTATATATATTCATAAATAATAAATTGTGTTTAATTAACGTATAATATATTCATTAATTAACGTAATATATAACGTATAATATTATGAATATATATACGTTAATTATGCTTAATTATATATATATTATGTTAATATATTTAATTATAATATATTATATTAAATTATGTTAATTATGTTTAATTATATATAATTTAATTACATATAATATAATATATAACGTAATATATTCTCTCACACACATAAATTATGTTTAATTAATGTATAATATATTCATAAATAAATAAATTTTGAATAGTTTACCATTCAAAATGGTTGTAAAATATATAAATTATGTTTATTTATATATTTTAATTACTCTAAAAAATAATTAAAAAATTTAAGAATGAATATTTAAAGCTTAAAAAGAAATATATATATATATATATATATATGTATGTATATATAAAGTTAAGTAAGATGGAGGGTATTTTGGTAATCAATCAATTTATTTCTAGAAATTATACCATGCATATTACTATGAATACAACAAATCAAACACTCAATAAAAAATAATCCCAGCATAACTAATCTCAGTATAACTTATCCCATCACAACTTATCTCAGCATAACTAATTCTGGTATAACTTGTTTTCAAATCAAACAACCCCTAAGAGATTCCCTATTTTAAAAGAAATAAATTAAATGACTAGTCCAATGCCAGTATATTCTCATTTCTGAAACGAAGACCAACTTGGATACAACAACAACAACAACAAACCCAGTGTGTTCCCACAAAGTGGGGTCTGGAGAGGATAAGATATACGCAGTCCATACCACTACCTTCGAAGAAGTAGAGGAAGACCAACTTGGATCTTGTCTCTAAATAAATTAAATACAAATTATCTTAAATATACTTCTTAGGTTGTTTATTTCAAGTTATAGCAATAGTTTTCAATAATTTTTAAATTAAAGAAATAATTATAAGTTATTACAATTTTTTTAATAATTAATATTCACATTATTTTATTTATTTATAGTATTTAATATTTATCTCACTTTATTAAATTTTTTTATAATTATGGCAAGTGTTATTGTTGGTATTAATAACTATCTTTTTTTTTAAAAAAATTATTAATTAAGTTATAAAATTTGTTGTTAAATTAAGGAGCAAAAATATGGTAGAGATATTTTTTTTACATTAATACACTATATTTGACTGTTTTTAACTTTATTAATTAAGTTACTATCCTAATACTTACAAGATTTTCCATTATCACTTTACTTATAAAAAATTTTCACCATTAATTTACTTTATTTAGCATAAATTAGTTTTCTGTTTTTTTACTGAACGATATATGTCTTTCGTATGAAGTTGGGGTTTTTGTCATATATTTCTTCTTTGGAATTCAAAGTTGCTTCAATTTGAATGAATATATAAATTCAACATATTACTCAGAATTTTCTTATAATTTTCGTGTATGAAATTGGTATAAAATCAATGTAAAATATCAATATTTCGCTCAAGGTTTATAAAATAGTTTTTACATATTATATTTATATGAAATAAGTATAATAATTGCAGAAGTTGGTATAGAAATAGAGTTTCACCAGATATTATATGTTATTATTTATTTTTGTGTATGAAATAAACCTACAAACTTATGAAATTCTAATTAGGTGATACCAATTTACATACTCATTCTATTACTACATAAAATGGATAAATTATCTACAAAACTCTCAATAACACGTGTTGTCAAAGACTCAATCTTTGAAAACCGCCTGATATCAAGTTAGATATTATTTTCATAAAATGTGAAATAACTATTCACATTATGAAGTATCTATTATAAAATACTCGTTTCATACAATATGAAACAACTACTTACATTATATGGAACATCTAATATATACCTTTTTCATACAATATTAATTTATAATTTTATATACCTCTTCAATACAATACAATACAATCAATGTATTGCATTCAAAAGGTATACAAGCCCTCGTAGAAAAAACAGACTCCCAAATTTTATTGCAACCTCGAAGTATACAAGCTTCAAGTATCGGTCAGTAAATTTCTATACAAATACGTGTTATATTGTTAAATAAATAAAGCACCACATATACTAGAAAGTATATGTTATTTTTGAAATATTATAATTGAAATAATATATTCACCAAAAAAAATGTTGATGAAGATGAAAAAGAAATGGGTGTGTTTAAAAAAGGTCAAACCCATCGATAACCCCCTCAACTTGACACAATCTTTCACTTTGGCACCTCAAGTGGATGTTGTTCACTTTTGACACCTCAAATAGCCATAAAGTGTGTCATTTTGACACTTTCGACATCAGCATTGGTGCGTGTGTCTCACTCGCTGCTAATGTGGATAAAATGGTCAATTGATTTGTGCCAACTCATTGAAATTGCCACATCACTATATGCACCTACAATTACTTTTTTTTTTTTTTTAAAAAGACTAAAACACATGGCAATTATGTCCAAGAAATTAATGACACGTGTTTTTTTGACCAAACAATTACAAAAAAGCCCCCAACAATGTCTTCCCCACCCAACCTTCTTAACCTCCATTAATGGAGGTTAAATTTTCTAAGGGCGATAAACATACCTCCCCATTCTCTAAGGTTGACAGATACGCATTAAAAGCTTCACGAATTTCAGACACAAGCTATTAAATGTGTCATTTTTAGACACAAGCTTCATGAAAACATACCTCCCCATTCAGAATTGCTTCACGAATTTAAGAAATAAGAATGGTTAAAATCGATAGAAGAAAAAATCAACCATTCCTTGTTGTTGAACCTCCCGCCCCCCAAATCCAAATAGCCCCGTCGTCCCCCCGCCCCCTAAATATCATCTTCCCCAACATCCCTTCCCCTAATTATTGAGCAAAATTCAATTACGAAAATGAATTTTTTAACAGGCACCCCAAATCGACAAGTACCTCTAATATAATACACTAGTATAGTAATCAACTCAGGTCTGCAACAATAATTGAGCAAAATTCAATTACGAAAATAAAATTTTTAATTAAATTGTGCAAAATTCAATGAAAAAAGTGATATAGTGGATCAAATTTAGAGACATTGAATTGGAAAGAAATGAAATTAATAGTATAATCTAGTAAAAATTGTTAAAATTTATCATACGTTTGAGAGATAGTGAGGGAGAAAGCAACCATTTTTATTTCTTGATTTCTTGTTTCTTAAAGAAGGAAAATTCATGATTTAATCATTCTTGTTTTTTGATTTCTTGTTTCTTAAAGAAAGAAGATTCTTGGTTTAACCATTCTTTTTTCTCTCTGTTAATTCAATTAATCAAGGAAAAATTAGCATAAACATGTGCTAAGAAAAGGGAAAAAAGGGTGGAAATTTAATGGGTTGAAAGAGTGAAGAAGAAAGAGAAGAAAGATGAAAAAATTACAAAAATATCCTTACACATGCCCAAAAGAGAGTGTGATATACTCTCTTTGCTAAATCAGCAAAAGGTGTCAAAATGACACACTTTATGGTTACTTGAGGTACCAAAAGTGAACAACGTCTACTTGAGATGTCAAAGTGAAAAATGGTGCCGACTTTAGAGGGGCCGTCAATGTGTTTGGCCTATAAAAAAGGAGAAAAATGGGTTAAAGAGAGATTTAGGGTGTGATTTGTATCAATTATTAACTGTTAATTATTTTTAAGGAAAGAATATTGATTTTTAGTTATATGAAATTTGTATTTTCCTTTTTTGTGTTGATTTTTGTAAGATTAACTTTTTATATTTAAAAATATATCACCTGACATTAAAACATTACCTCATCCCATTTCTCTACCCCTCTAAGCCCGATCCAAACCCAACCTATTACGGTTTTAAAAATTGAGATCATGGTGGCTCTCATCTCAACCTTATCAATAGGTAAGATAACCTCTTTTTAAATCAAATAATGAAGAATAATAACACGAAATTAAGTAAATTGAATAAACAGTAAGGCTTAAACATCCTTTTTTATGTAACACAATGAAAAGCAAAAAAAAAAAAAAAAAAAAAAAAAAAACATTTTATATAATAAAAAAAAAAAAAAAAAAAAAAAAAAAAAAAAAATATCCAACATATGATGTCATAAGTACAAGCCTCTACGAACCTAAAGTAGAACAATAACCTCCTTAATATCTCGAAACAGAAAAAAAACGTAAATAAAATAAAAGATAGAAGAGATTCAGAAATTGTCATCACCAAGTAGCTACCTCTAAATTTTGAATTGGTCAATTGCAAACAAGGATCATCTGTCACTCTGACTTGGCTCGAAACCTGCACAACAAGGTGCAAAAAGAAGCAAGGGTGATTATGAATATCCATGTATACTCAACAATATAGTAGACTGACCTTAACACGAAGGATAGCAAAGGTCGACCCTAAAAAACACATATAACTAATAATATATAGCTCAATACTAGGAAAGACGGACTCGGACTAGAAGCTAATGTCAACAATAATATATCATATCCGAATAATCTAAAGTCAGTATCAAATCTAAGGTAAAAATAATAAACCACGTTCATAAACACTTAGAAATTATTTGGTAAACATCTGAGATACGGAGGGATATTATTTAGGTTGGGATATCTGATGAGGGTTATTTTATTTCACTTTTCTTATGAGATAATAGTTTCACCATTTAAGTACAAACCGTGTGATAATATAGTCTCAAGATTAGCTAATATCTTAAGTCAAATATAAGATAAAGTTAATTCTAAAGTTTATGTCGAGATTATTATACTTATCCCAGGTAACAAATGACAATCACTTGTCACTCCATGCCAATACATTGTATAAGAAGAATGAGATGAAATATGAGAATGATGTAATGTCTCCTACCTGACCAGAATATATATATGTCACGAAATGATGTAATGTCTCCTACCTGATCAGAATGTATATATGTCACAACCCCAGACTATCTTCTAGTCGCGATAACGGTGCTTGCGGTCACAAGCGATAACAGTGTTTACGGCCACAAGTGACCACAAGCTAACCCATGAACGGATACCTACTGTGAGCACTGAATAAAACAATAATTACTACTATATATAAATGTGAGTGAAGCACACACCTCATGGTTGTCATGTGTGCTTTATGAAATTATTAATGAATTTGAGGGTATTTTAAGTATGTTTTATTTTTGTCTGTTTCAAGTTATTGTACCTAAATATTTATGCATGTGTACGTTTTGAGTATTGGATAAAAAACCCAGCCTAGATTTAATTTATTACACCTTTTTTCCATTGTTTCAATTTTTTAATATATATGGACCCTATAATTAAAATTTCGGCTGACCACTGTTCAATTTCTTAATATGAATGAATCAAAAGTTAAAATTTCAGCTGATCATTTTACTTTCTTTAATTATTTTTAATATAATATATATATATATTTATTTATTTATTTATTTATTGAAATTACTAAATTAGTTAGTATTATATAGAATCACGGTAAAGAAACACCTTTTTGTAGACGTATCTACTTGCTTCGTGATTTTACTATATCGTCCTTAAATAATTATTATATGTTATTTATATATTAAAAAATTAATACTATTTTTTTAAAAAATAAAATGAACATTTATGACGTGTTGCTTCAGCTATTTCAATCATAATTTTACTATATCACCCCTAATTAATTATTATAAGTCATCTAAGTATTAAAAAATTAATAATATTTAATTAAAAATTAAAATAGAGATAGAATAATAAATTAACTCTTGATATTTTAAATTAACTTGACATCTTATATGAGGTCCAGTTAATTTTTTTTCACAAGTATCTTTTATAGTAATTTTTCTATATCGCTTTTAATTAGTTATTATGAGTAATTTAAGACATGTCTGTTTTACTGCTTCAATCATGATATTTGGTTGACTCTTACGTATTAAAAATGAATCATGTTTAATAAAAAAATAAAATAGATATTTATGATATGTCTGCTTCAACAACTTCAATCGTAATTTTACTATATCGTTCCTAATTAATTATTATAAGTTATCTAAGCATTAAAAAATTAAAAATATTTAATAAAAAGGGTAAAATAGACATAAAATGATAAATTAACTCTTGATGTTTAAATTAACTTGACACCTTATATGAGGTCCACTTAAATTATTTTCACAAGTATTTTTTTTATATCACTTCCAATTAGTTATTATGAGTCATTTAAGACATGTCTGCTTTGCTTTTTCAACTGTAATACTTGGCTGACTCTCGAAATTATATCAGTGTCACTTAAATTAGAATAGAAGAAAAGTATTATAAATCACAATAATTAAAATTTAAATTATTTTTAAAAAATAATTGACTATCAATGCCACAAAAGTTTTGACAAGAAGAATATTATAAATTACAATAACTCACGGTTTAAAATGATAAATTAAAATGCCAAAAAAAATTATAAATTACAATAGTTGACAACTTAAAATATCTAAAAACATATTAAAAATATAATTAATTATCTAAATTTTATTTGTATCACATAAATTAAAATTAAAAGATAATATATATTGGCACGGGCCTTGAATATCTAGTATAATACATGAGCGGAAGACAAATTGATAAGGTACTGTAAAACTAAGTACTAAAATATGCACCAAAGCATGTCTGAAATATCTGATAAAATATTAGAAACCAAACTGTCTATCTAAAGTAGCTGTTAATACTGAAATAACTGACTGTCTGTCTAACTAATTGTCTGAAAGCCTCTAAACAACAATCAGAGTTGATAGGACAGACCCCCTTCTAACTCCGACTGACTGAACATAGGGAAGTACTGAAATAACTAAAGTAAGCAAATCATGTCCTTGATGGATGAGGACTCACCACTACTGCTGCTTAGTAACGCTGAGCTGTCTAAGAACCGTCAGGATTCTGAGCGTTTGAACCTATGTTATAAGACAACATAGCGTAAAGAAAAGTATGGGGTCAGTACTTTAAATCTACTGGTATATGAGATGAGGATTGGCTGAAATGCATAAAATAATAAAGTGTGAATGCATGAACATAAAATATCTGAGAATGAAAGACCAAGTATAAACATATTACTGAGATAATCTGTAATCTGAAAGACTGAAAGATGTATAACTGAATAACTAAAAATCTGTACACTTGGTCAAGCAAACCTGAATGGAGATATACTGAATACTGTACTAGGACTATGGGAGGTATCATGTAACCGACATGCACCAATTTGAGCTAATTGGGGTACAATCTGTAACCCAGTTGGATGGGTGTCAGTACCATGCCACGGGTACTAACACTGGCTGTATAGATCCACTAGACTGATGCCCCGAAGGACTAGGGTGTCAAGCCTAAATTAACGGGTGACCCCTGAGAGTAAGTCAAGCCTAAATTGACGGGTGACCCCCCGTATCCTATACTGGCTATGTAGTTCTGGAATACAGGGACTGTTGCTAACGACTCTGCCTAACTGATGGGGAAGCTGCCATCCCTGTATTCACTCGGTGCTACATCTTACTCCTAACTGAACTAAAACAGGTACTGAACTGGACTAAGTTTAACTGAACATTATTTCTGATGGTGCTCATCATGATTACATTAACTGAGTAAAATAATAATATCCATGATTTAACTAAATCATTAGTGAAAATCTGAATTTATGTAAAAACACATAGGTATTGGGTGTTCATAATCCACAAGCACTGAATGACAATAAAATATGATAACAAAGCTTTAAAACTATAGTATGGGATCATGGTTCAAAGACCCAAAACATAGGTATTTCATCAAACGTGTGAGAATCGTGAACTTGAACATAGGAATATCTTAAAACATGGGAAAATAGCATGGTTACATGACTAATATCATAACTTAATAATATAACATGAAATTCACTTGAATATAACATGGGAGATTGAAATTTAAAGCATGGTTAATCTAACTTTTCATGGAATCATTCTTAAATGTGAATTGATTCAAAATACAAAAAAAATACCAGAATTTAATCCATCTTGAACATACAAAATTCCATAATAAGAGAAAATCCATTCTTTAGTTGAAAAGAGGGTTTTGGGGCTCCATGGGTAAAAGGACCCATAGATGAACATCCTACATACCTTAACAAATGAATTCTTGGATGGGAATCTTGAACTTTTGATTTCTTGAGAATGAAGCTTGAATTTGTTCTTGGGAAAGATGGAGGGTTTTTCTTCAGAGAAATTTGAGTGAAACAAGCAAATCACTTTTAGAAGCCCCAATTCGTGTTATAAACGAAATAGGATGATGGAAAATAACCCAAATGCCCCTTAACTTAAAGGCCAAGGGGATGAACGCACAAAACGTAATGTGTCGTGACCTCCAGAAAGTGGGAATGGCTTCGCACCGTGACGCCCAGTCCCAGGGAGCAGGCCTTGCGTCGTAACCCCCAGCAAAGTAGGAATGGCCCTCGCGCTGCGGGCTCTCGTGGGGGCTTGCTTTTTTAGCTATCCAAACACACCCGGAACCCCGTCTAAAAATCCCAAAACTCTCCCGAGACATACCTTTAACCTTCCTAAACATGAATCAACTCAAAAACCAATGTCTCGGGGTTGGAAAATCCAAAATAAATATCTGTAAAGTTTAGGGGTCTTGAAAATGATTAAGTTCTCAAAACTTAGTGAAATTCCAAGCCTGGACCCCTTAAGCATGCAACTAAGAGCTAAATTGAGCTTAGAATATCATGGGGTATTGCAATATCTCCCCCTTTAGAACATTCGTCCTCGAATGAGACTGGTTAGCCTGAGACTACTGAGGAAACTGAGATCATATACTTAACATGCATTACTTGAAACATGATTACATAACTGAGTACGGAGCATGATACATGAACTGAACTGATTTCATGAATACTTGCAATTACATGAGAATGGTTACATAACTGGAATTGAGAGAAGAATTGAACCAATCTAAGCAAAATCGTTACCTCAAGCTGAATCTGAGTTTGCAGAGAAAAGATGAGGGTGGTTGGTTCGTATATATTCTTCTGCTTCCCAAGTAGCTTCCTCAACAGATTGATTTCGCCAAAGATCTTTGTCCAAGGGAACTTTTTTATTCCTTAGCCTACGAACCTAACGATCAAGGATATCAACTGGGATTTCTTTGTAGGAAAGCCCATCCTTAACGTCCATATCTTCTAGATGAACAACTACAACCAAATCACCAATATATTTCTTTAACAAAGAAACATGAAATACCGATTGTACTGATGCCAAATCTGCAGGCAACTCTAGCTCATAAGCTACTTTCCTAAAACGACTTAAGATTTTATATGGACCAACATAGCGGGGACAGAGTTTCCCTTTTTGCCAAATGTCTTTACCCCCTTCATACATGAAATTTTCAAATAGACCAAATTACCAACCTCAAACTCAAGATCCCTTCTCCTCACATCTGTATAATATTTCTAACGGCTTTGGGCTGTCTTTAGCCTCTCCCGTATCAACTGAACTTTCTCCATCGCATCAAACACTAAACATGGCCCTATTTAAGCAGCTTCACCTACCTCAAATCAACCAATAAGATATGTATATATCCTTCCAAAAAGAGCCTCAAATGGAGCCATCTGAATACTGAAGTGATAACTATTGTTATATGCAAACGCAATCAAAGGAAAGTGGTCATCCCAACTACCTTTAAAGTCAATAACACATGCTCTCAACATGTCCTCCAAGGTCTGAATAGTCCACATGTCCTCCAAGGTCTAAATGGTCCTCTCTGCCCGACTATTTATTTGAGGATAAATAGCCGTACTGAGATAAACTTGGGTATCAAGACCCTTCTGAAAAGTCTTCTAAAAATGAGAGGTAAACTTAGTACCCCTATCTGAAATGATAGATAACAAAATCTCATGCAACTTATCCAACTCCTTAAGATAAGAACTTGTATAATTAGCTAAGTACGAAGTATAAACTGGCAAGAAATGGGCTGACTTGATCATTCTATCCACAATGACCCAAATTAAATCATGTTGGCGATGCGTTCGAGGCAACCCTGTCACAAAATTCATGTTCACCACTTCCCACTTCCAAGTAGGGATGCTGGACTCTTGCAGTGTACCACTAGGCCTTTGGTGCTCAACCTTAACCTGCTGATAATTTGAATACTTAGCCATAAACTTGCGACGTCCTTCTTCATACTATTCCACCAATAGATTTTCCGCAAATCACGTTACATCTTAGTAGCTTCTGGGTGAATAGAATAATGTGCACCATGTGCTTTTGCAAGTATTTACTGTCTCAACCCATCAGCACAAGAAACACATAAACTTCCCTAATAACGAAGCATACTATCTCCTTCTTGGGAGAAAACCTCTACTTTTTGATTTCTAATTGCCTCCTTCAACTTAACCAGACTAGGATACCTATCTTGTTTTTCCTTCACTTTGGCAACCAATACAGATTCTAAGCTATTCTAAACCCACACACTACCTTAAGCTGAATCAAGCAACCAAACACCCAATGTAGCAAGCTGATGAACCTTACTGAATAACTTTTTCTTATCCTCCTCAACTTGAGAAATACTATTCATAGACAACCCGCTAAGGAAATTTGCTACTACATTGGCTTTGCCCGGATGATATAACACACTCATATCATAATCTTTTAACAACTTAAGCCATCTTCTCTGATGAAGATTCAGATCTTTCCGCGTAAACACCTACTGTAAACTCTTATGGCCAGAGAACATATCAACATGAACCCCATAAAGATAGTGCCTCCAAATTTTTAAGGCAAAAACAATAGCTGCCAACTCAAAATCATGGGTAGGATAATTCTTTTTATGGGGTTTAAGATGTCTTGAGGGATAGGATATGATCTTGCCTCTCTGCATCAAAACACAACCAAGGCTAACTCTAGAAGTATCACAGTAAACTATAAATCTATCTGAACCATCTGGAAAAGTCAAGACTAGGGCGGATGTAAGTCGAGTCTTCAACTCCTGAAAATTCTTCTCGCAGGAATCTAACTACTAAAATTTAACCTTCTTCTAAGTCAATCTAGACATGGGGGATGTAATAGAATAAAAACCTTCAATAAACTATTTGTAACATCCAGCCAAACCCAAGAAACTCCGAATATCTGATGGAGAGATGGGTCTAGTCCAGGTCCTCACTATTTTGGTTTTTTGAGGGTCAACTCGAATGCCATTGTCAAAAATAATATAGCAAATAAAAGCTATTTATGTTAGCCAAAATTCTCACTTACTGAACTTGGCGAACAACTGATGAGCTCAAGGGTCTACAACACAATTCTCAGATGGTCTGCATGATCATTCTCACTATAGGAATAGGTAAGGATATCATTATTAAAAACTTTGATGAATAGGTCCAAGTACTGTTTGAACACCCTGTTCATCAAGTCCATGAAAGCTACAGGGGAATTCGTTAGTTCGGAAAACATAACTAGGAATTAGAAGTGACTATACTGAGTTCTTAAGGCTGTTTGCGGAATGTCACATTCTCTGACTCTAAGCTGATGATAGTCGTATCTGAGGTCTATCTTAGAGAAATAACTGGAATCCTGAAGTTGGTCGAACAAGTCATTAATTCTAGAAAGTGGATACTTATTCTTGATTGTAACTTTGTTCAGTTGACGGTAATCAATGCATATTCTGAGAAAACCGTCTTTCTTATGCAAGAACAAGACTGGAGTATCCCATGGAGAAATACTAAGCCTGATGAAACCCTTATCAAATAAATCTTTTAACTGTTCCTTCGGTTCTTTAAGCTCAGCTAAATCCATTCGGTAAAGTGGATAGAGATAGGCTGGGTATCTGGAAGAAGATCTATTCCAAAGTCAATTTCTCTTTCGGGAGAAACTCCAGGAAGATCCTCAAGGAACACATCTGGAAATTCCCTTACTACTGAAACTGAATCAAGACTTGGAGTCGTAGAACTAGAGTCTTTAACTTAAACAAGATGGTAAGCACACCTTTAGATATCATCTTTTTGACTTTCAGTTATGAAATGATTTGACCCTTAAGCACTGAAGTACTACCCCTCTATTCGATGACTGGTTCATTGGGAAACTAAAATTGAATGACTCTATTTCTATAGTTAACTGAGGCATAGCATGGGTGGAGCAAATTCATGCCGAGAATGACATCAAAATCAGTCTTCTCTAACTCCACCAGATCAACTGAGGCAATTTTTTGAGATACTATGACTAAAAATTTCTGTATACCCGTCTGGCTAGAATGGATTTATACACTGGGTAGACACTGAGAAAGGTTCTGCTAACATTTTGGAACTGATACCAAAGTTGACGGCAATGTAAGGAGTCACAAAAGAAAATGAAGCTCTAGGGTATAATAAAACATAAATATGAAGATGAAAGACTTGTAACGTACCACATCAGGAGAACTTTCCTGATCATGTCAAGTCTGAAGAGCATACAACCTATTCTAGTGCTACCACTGGTGGCACTGGATGTGGCACTCTGCTGAGTCGGGCGACCTGCTGGAGCTGATGATAAATTGGACTGGCCTTGTAGAAAATCACTTCTTTACCTCTGAGTGACCACCATACACTTTTGAAATCTATGGCCTAGCTTTCCACAACTAAAACACACATCACTACTAGCCTTACACTCTCTCTGATGATGCCTATCACATTTTCTGCAAAGCAGATTAGTATGGCTACTATTCATACTACCCTGGGACTTAGAGCCTGGTTCTCTATCTCGGCTGTCATTCTTAAACTTAGGAACTAGCGCACTATCTAAAGATGGAGATAAGGCTGAAAACTTCTGACGGGACTAAGAATGGCTGCCACCTTTTGACCTTGGCTGAGAAAAGTTAAAACTAGCTATCCTAGCCTTCTTATTCTCTCTCCTTAGGATTCTCATCCTTGATCTGCTGAGCATAAACCATAATTCTAGATAATTCCATCTTCTTAATCAACATGGTGGTCCTACACTCCTAGACCCATTGTCTGCCAACATAGTTAGAGCATACCTCAGCAACTGAGTAAACTTAAGCGAGTACTCCTTTACGCTCATGTTACCCTACTTCAAATTAATGAACTCTTGCACCTTAGCTTCCCTTAACTCTAATGGAAAGAACCTATCTAAGAAAGTCATGGTAAACTTCTCCCACTCTACAGGTCCTCCCTCAATACCTCGATCTTCCTTCCATGTTTAAACTGGGTGTGAGCTACATCCTGTAACTGATACACAACTAACTCTACACTCTCACTCAAAGTGACACCCATGATATCTTTCACTTTCTACACCATATCCAGAAACTCCTTTGGATACTCCTCAGACTTGGATCCCAAAAACAAAGGTGGATTCATCCGGGTGAAATCCTGAATCCTAACTGTGGCCATATTTGCCACTGGATTGGCTAAAAATATAACTTTCTGGTTGTTCTGGGTAGCTACAGAGTGGGATAAGGTTGTGAAAGCAACCCCGAATTCAGCGTAGAAGACATATCTATTCAGGGGATCTTCCTGAATAGGTGGGGGTGCAGCCTGATCCCCGTTCTTTCTTTTGTTATTTCTTCTGGGAGGCATTGTCTGCAAATAGAACAAAGGATAAATTAGAAAGAGGAATTAAATAGAGCTCATGATCTTTTTCACGACATGAACGCTGAAAGAAGGGAAACATTCCTAAAACTATCTCATGGCCTCTTGTCCATAAGTGTGGTGTACTTCATACCCATGCACAAGACTCTACTCAACGCGACTTTCAAACTCCCTAGGACACTTTAAAACCTTAGGCTCTGATACCAAGTTTTTTCATGACCCGAGACTACCCCCTAGTCACGATAATAGTGCTTACGGTCATAAGTGACCACATGCTAATCCATGAACTGGTACCTACTGTAAGCACTGAGTAAAATAGTAAAATAATACATAAGTAGAAGATTCACTAATAAGGTACTATAAAATTGAATACTAGAATATGCATCAAAGCATGTCTGAAATACCTGATAAAATACTAAAAATCAAACTGTCAATCTGAGAAAACCATTAATGTAGAAATAACTGACTGTCTATCTAATAGATTATCCAAAAGCCTCTAAACAACAATGAAGAGTTTATGAGATAGGCCCCTAACTAACTTCGACTGACTGAACATAGGGAAGTACTGAAATAATTGAAGTAAATAAATTATGTCCTCGATAGATGAGGACTCACCACTACTACTGCTAAGTAATGCTGAGCTGTCTTAGAACGGTCATGAATTTGAGCATCCAAACCTATGTTATAAGATAACATAACGTAAAGAAAAGTATGCAGCCAGTACTTTGAATGTACTGGTATATAAGATAAAGATCGGTTGAGATGCATGAAATAACTGAGCATGAATGTATAAACATAAAATACTTGAGAATGCAATACCAAGTTTAAACATATTACTGAGAAAATCTAAAATCTAAAAGACTGAAAGTTGTATAATTGAATAACTAAAAATCTGTACACTTAGTCAAGCAAACCTAAGTGTAGATTCACTAAACACTCTACTGAGACTGTGGGAGGTATCATGTAATAGACATGCCCCAATCTGAGCTAATTGGGGTCCAACCTATAACCCCAGTTTGAAAGGTGTCAGTACTGTGCCATAGGTACTAACACTGGATATGTGGATCCACTAGACTACTGTCCCGAAGGACCAAGGTGTCAAGCCTAAGTTGACGGATGACCCCTGAGAGGAACTCAACCCTAAACTGATGGCTGAACCCTCATATCCTATGCTAGATACATAGTTATGGAATATAGGGACTGCTGCTAATGACTCTGCCTAACTGACGGGGAATTTGTCATCCCTGCATTCACTTAGTGCTAAATCCTAACCCCAACTGAACTGACACTGGTACTGAACTGGACTACGTTTAACTGATCATTATTTCTGGTGGTGCTCATTATGATTACATCAACTGAGTAAAATAATAATATCCATTATTTAACTAAATCATTACTTGGAAATCTGAATTCATGTAAAACACATAGATATCGGGTGTTCATAACCCGCCAGCACTGAATGACTATAAAATATGATAACAAAGCTTTTAAAAATATAGTATGAGATCATGGTTTAAAGACCCAAAACATAGGCATTTCATCAAATGTATGAATCATGAATCTAAACATGGAAATATCTTAAAATATGAGAAAATAGTATGATTACGTGACTAAGATCACAACTTAATAACATAACATAAAATTCACTTAAATATAGCATGGGAGATTGAAACTTAAAGCATGGTTAACCTAACTTTTCATGGAATCATTCTTGAATGTGAATTGAGTCAAACTACTAAAAAAATACAAGAATTTAATCCATCTTGAACATACAAAATTCCATAATAAGAGAAAAATCCATTCTTTAGTTGAAAAAAAGGTTTTTGTTCTCCATGGGTGAAAGGACTCATAGATGAATATCCTACATACCTTAACAACTAAATTCTTGAAGATTTATTGGATGGGAAGATTAAAATCTTGATTTCTTGAGAAAGAGGCAAATAATGCCTATTAGAAGCCCCAATTCGTGTTATGGAAAAAATAGGATGAGGGAAAATGACCCAAATTTCCCCTAGCTTAAAGGCCAAAGGGCTAGACATACCAAACGTAATGCGTCACGACCCCCAGAAAGTGGGAATGTCCTTACGCTGTGGCCCTAGCAAAGTGGGAATGGCCCTCGCGTCGTAGGTCTATCGCGAGGGCTTGCTATTTTAGTTATCCAAACATGCCTAGAACCCCATCCGAAAATACCAAAACTCTTTCGAGACATACCTTTAACCTCCCTAAACACGAATCAACTTAAAAACCAACGTCTCGAGATTGAAAAAGCCAAAATAAAAATCCATAAAGTTTAGGGGTCTTGAAAATGACTAAGTCCTCAACACTTAGTGAAATTTTCAAGACTTAGACCCCTTAAGCATGCAACTAAGAGCTGAATTGAGCTTAGAATATCACGGGGTATTATAATATATCAGCCTTTAATTTTTCCAGTTATTTGAGACCTATGGATGACTCATAAGGTCCATATACCCACCCGGTACTGAACAACCCTTTAACATGAAATGCCTCGGATGAAAAAATCATGTATCGAATAACCCTTCATATGGAACTATCTTGAATGAAGCCCCTTTATTGAAATTTATCCTTTTACTTCCTCAATGTAAATGTGCGTGAGATGTAATACCAAGCACAATAAATACTATACCAGATTCAACTCTTAACATAGACAATCATAAATGCATCCAAAATGACCAACAATGAAAGTAGGATAATAAAAGAACAATCAAATAAGTATTTCATGTTGACTTTTTTGAATATCAATCATTTTGTAATAATATGTGAGAAACACAAGCATCTAACCAATTTTACGACTAGAAATCAAGCTCCTCACTACTAAAAAGGGGGAAAAACCGACCACAAGTGATTGAGTTTCCCCAAAAACCATCCATAAAATCGACCAAACTGTCTGGTTGATAAAGTAATGGTAGCTTTTTAAAAACAGACCACATGTGATCGATTTTTTAAAAATATATATATTTTTTTAAAATTTATTATTAAGTTATTAAAATTTGAAAAAATAATTTTTTTAAAAAAAGAATTAAAAAAAATGACCACAAGTGGTCGGTTTTCTATTAAATAAATTAATTTATATAGTAGAAAACCGACCACTTGTAGTTGGCTTTTTTTAATTTTTTTTTTGAAAAAACGACCACCTTGTGGTCGGTTTTTCTGGGATTTTTTTCTTTAAATCAACAAATGTAAATACTTTCAAAAGTGTACAACACATACAAAATATCCAACAAAAGTGAAAGTGTAAAAACTACAATAATAGTTTCAAAAGTGTTAACAACTACAACAATTAATAGTTTGAAAGTGTACAAACTACAACATAATATTTAAATTCAAAGTACAACACATACAAAAGTCAAAAAACTAAATGTCCTCTTTATCGAATTCGTCCTCATCTTCAATATCCTCATCTGTGCTGATATCATCCAAGGGGCCTAGTCCTTTTGCAGCCTGAATTGCATCACTAGGATATGGAGGAATAATCCCTGTAAACTGAATGAAAGAGCTGAATTGCTCCTGCAACATCCTAATTTAGGATGAAGTTTCCTCCTCCTCCTTCTTCTGCACCTTCTCTCTGTTCAACAAGCTCTTCAGTGAGTTTAGAAACCATAGTTTCTTGTCTTTCAATGATTTCTCTATCAACTGAAGAGCTAGAGTATGCAGGACCGTATGAATACCTAATATTCTCACCAAAAAAATTATTGTGATATCCGTAGTAATGGTCTCTAATTGAAGGACCCACAAATTTTCCCATAACTCCTTCTCTACATGTCGGGGTAGTGGGTCACCCTGACTTTCAGGAGGATGAGTACTACAATACTCACTAATTAGCTATGTATATTTTTCCTATATTAATTCAAAGTAAACTTAAAATTAAAAGTCAAAAAATATTAAATTACTTATAATTGAATAATATCAAATTTGAGAAAAAGATTCATAAATGCAATATTTGTTTCTTACATGGGTAGCTTTTGCATGAGGTTCAACCCAGACATCTTTATCAGTCAGGTTCTTTTTCTTTTTCAGATGAGTCTCCTTGAATAACTCACCGTGTGGTATGCTCCTACCCTTTTATTTTTTCCTGCATATAAAAAAATCATCAATGTTCAAATAATTAAAAATTTAAATAGAAACAAACAGTTAAAACTGTAAAAGTTACATATCATTTTTTCCTGCACAGCAAGGGTACCTTTGGCAGCTGCAATATGTACGGAGCCACCCTTAGATGATGCCCAGACTTTCTTTTCTTTTTCTCTCTGTAATTGGTATTCTTCGCTATTCCAAAGGAGAATATATTATTGCCATAAGGGTTCACTAATCTTGTTAGGTTTTACCAACTTGGTTCGGGCATAATCCAACAGACCATTAAACCTGAATCTACATCTTCTGAAAAAGTTCCTTTTTATAAGAAATGTATTCGCATCATCCCACCAGTAAAATTTCTACAACAAAAACAAAAATATAATATTCAATCTTTTGATCTAACAAAGTGTTAAGTAGTCCATAAGTTAAATTCTTACATTAAATTCTTTAAACATTCTCTCTTTGTCAAGTTCTGGAACCTTCTGCCAACTGGTCAAGTAGTCATTGAATTTTGATAAATGCATTTTCTCATAGCTTGTCCAACTTTAGCATCCGGCCTAAACCTACAACAAAAGATCAAATGGTAATTTCATAGAGCATAATAATATAGTAATGAAAAAATGAATAATGTTATTATATTTAAAAATATTACCCTATTACAAATGGAATGAGATAACACCTCCCATAATTATCTATGTCTCCTAGTTGCGGATCAAGTGATGGTGGATGCACTAGCATGGGTGGATTAGAAGCTCCATATGGAGTTCCTCTAAGATGAAGATTCGACAACCCAATAGATCCAGCAGAATCACTATACGAAGCTGTGTGACTGCTACTGGAGGGCATCAATGCTGGCAGATGTTCGAATGTGCCAGCAGCTATCTAATAGTACTGTAATGGCCATGGCATGATGATAGGAGTAGATTGGGTCGGTGTAGACCCATAAAGTGGCCTCACATGCGTAAGAGTGAGAACCAAATGCTGGGATGACCTAGAATATACGGGTCATGCTGTCGCATCAGCAATCCGGCCCTCAGATATACCCGTCGGTTGTCTATAAGGCAGAAGTTGTCTTTTATTTTTTAGTTTTGTAAGATCAACTTTTTCCTTACCTTTGTCACCTCTGCCTGACATCTAAATTATATAAAGTTAACAAATAGTTAGTTCCTACAAAATGAATATATAAGAAAACATTCCTAGTAACTAATTTGAAGTTACTAATTCACATTTCAAATCGCTCCAACAACACGAGATAGACAAGAATATTTTTATTACTATATAAATTATGGAACAGTAAAAACAACAATCTTAAACAGTATATTACATATCAATCTTAAACGAGAAACATAAAGGTAAATATATAGTACAAAGCATAAAAACATCAATACATAATAAATACAACCTACACAACTAATCCTCCTCTTCTGAATACTCTCTACTAAACCATTCACCCTCTTTGGAAGTTTCCTTATCTCCTACCCACTCAGCCTCTTCTTCTGCAATATTAAATTCTTCAAATATATTTTTGGGGTGATTCAAATTATCCACTAAGTCAACATCCACTAGCGGGTGATCAATCTGCATTTCATTTTGATATGCAGTCTTCAACACATTCTCAACTTCCACCCATCCCATAGGCTTTGTTTTAATTACTGCCCACCAATCAGACTTGTCACTGCACAATGGATAAGGAGCATAATACACTTGTTTAGCATTTTGCACTAGAATAAATAGATCGTAAATAGGATACGACCTTTGTACTTGACTTTAATGATGTTATTCTCCTAATGTACTCTTGTGCCTCTTGTGCTTGGATCAAAACACTTACATCGAAAGAGGATAATTTTTTTTATTGGGAAACCAACATACTTTAGTTCTAAGATCTCGTGTATGATGCCAACGTAATCAACATCATCATAACCCTTAACCCAAATACCACTATTGTTTGTTTTCCTTGTTCTGGAGTGTTGTTCGGTGGAAAATTTAAACCCATTAACTGTTTAATAGGACATTGCATGAACTTCAACTGGATCCAAAGAAATATCTCTCAAGAGTTAATTATATGCGGCTGCATTTGGTGACTGGTGCACCTAAAAATATTATACATATACACATAATATATTATATATATGTTAGTTGAGGAATATGTAAATGTTTAAAATTTGTAGAAATATTAATATACTTACGAACTTCATATGTAAACCATGTTGGAAAGTATGCATACACTTGATTTTCATGGAATTGAGTCTTAAATGAATTGAAGATCCAACATGTGAAACACAACTAGTTTCTCTAAGGGAATGGGTAAACAAATAAGATACGTTAAAATTTTAATCTCTTTACTTCAAAAAGGGCTCAACTTCTGGGTAATTGAGTAACACATACAAAGTTGCTACTTGCGCTCTGTGGGTGTGAGTCGGCGACGTATCATCTTTTTAGCCTTACAACCAGATTGATTGAAAATCGATATCACTTGCAAATGAGGTTTATTCACAAATTCCTAATGATGATTCAATCGGTTTCTTGAACAAGCAACTTCATCACAAAGTAGTATGAATAAAATTGAGATGTTTCTCTTGCAAGATACGCCTCAACTATAGAGCCTTCCACCCTATGTTTATTTTTGAAATCCCTTTTCAATTTTCCAATTGCCCTGCACAATCTTAAGATTAGATGTTTACTATATTTAAAAAAGATATGTATGAATTTAAATATGTTGCAATGCCGTTCAAATGAATACATTCACCTAGTTTGAACTGGACCGCCTAACCGAGTTTCGTGCACAAGGTGAATGGGAAGATGTTCCATCACATCGAAGAACGCTGACGGAAAAATCTTCTTCAGCTTATTAGTGATAACAACAATATTACTTTCCATTGCGCCAGATTTTCTTCTTTTAATATGGTGGCACATAAGTCTTTAAATATCAAATTGATCTCTGCTATTGGTTTCCATATGTTTTCAGGTAAACCAATAAAACCAATTGGAAGTAATCATTCCATGAAAATATGACAATCATGGCTTTTCATTCCATGTAAGATTCCTTGTGCCATATCAACTCTCTTTCTCAAATTTGAGGCATATCCATCAGGCATCTTCAAACTTTGGACCCACTCACATATTTGATGTTTTTGGTCTAACTTGAATGTAAAACTAGCCTTGGGCTTAAGAACATTGCCATTGGACCCCTCTTGTTAGTGTAATTTTCTGCATTTGCAATATTTTGGTAAGTCAAGTCTGGCCTTAGGATTATCCTTTGTTTTGCCGGTGAAATCCATAACTGTGTTGAACAAGTTGTCAAAATAGTTCTTCTCAGTATCATGACATAAATATTATTTCTAAGTAAATTATCTGGCTAATATTCTAACTCCCAAAATATACTCTGGTTAGTCCAGTTATGCGAAATGCCATATTCATTAATCCTGTACAATGGTTCTTCGCTAGCTTTAGGCAAATCTTAAACTATCTCCCACATGTCATGACCAGACAACCTTGGAGGTGGACCATCATATTCCCTTCTATTCCTTTTGAATGTATTCTTGAGTCTCCTAAATTCATGATCAGGTGACAAGAAATAACGATGACAATCAAACCATGAATTTTTCCTGCCATGTCTTAATGTGAAAGATTTTACTTTTTCCATGCAGTATGGACAAGCCAACTTTCCAGCTGTCATCCACCCAGACAATATTCCTTAAGAAGGAAAATTACTAACAGTCCACATTAGATATGCATGCAGATTGAAATTCTGTTTAAGAGAGATGTCCCAAGTTTCAACCCCTCATGCCATAAAATTTGAAGTTCATCGATCAAAGATTGCAAGTAGATATCTATTCCACTTTTTAGATTATGTGGGCCAGGAACAACAAAATTCAGAAATATATAGGGACTAGTCATCAATATTTCAAGAGGAGATAGATAGATAGATAGATAGATGGATAGATGGATGGACGGATGAACAGACGGCAGGCAGACAGACAGACAGATAGACAGGTAGACAGGCAGATATCCAGGCAGGCAGGCAGCCATCCAGGCAAGCAAGCAGGCAGGCAGGCAGGCAGGCAGCTAGGCAGACAACCAGGCAGGCAGACAGACAGACAGATAGACAGACAGACAAACAGACAGATAAATAAATAGATAGATAGAGTGAGTGAGTGAGTGAGAGAGAGAGAGAGATATTTATATATATAACATAAATATGGATAAAACAATAACTTAGTGTATCCTTATTGTATTATCGGTTTAACCGATAACCCAATAAGCTAAAACCAAAATCAAACAGCTTACCTAATAAATTTTTTTATAAAATCAATAAAAAACCACTAACTCAATAACCCAATACCAATAACCCAATAAATTTTTTATCAATTTGGTTTATCGGTCGGTTCGGTTTTTGCACACCCCTAAGTTTGAAGATAGATCTGAATGTCACAAAGCTAGAAATTTAGGGAGTGAGCTTAAAACCTCATCCCATTCACTAATGTCTATTGTAAAGTTGCTATGGGGGAGATGAGGGTGTAGGGCATGAAGCTCCACACTCACATGCATGAATCGTATTCTAAGAATTCCTCCCATAGCCAAAGGCCCAGACTCGAAAAGCTATACTAAGATGTCTTACAAGGCCAGCATGGTCACCAAAACTATTCCCAAAAGGTTTAAAATATTGAATATCACTAATGATGGGACTATCGACCCTCAAAAACATTTGGTATTCTTAACAATGACTTTGAATGGGAATGATTTGATAATAAATGAGGTTGAGCTAGTGATTGTCAAAACGTTTGGGGAAACCCTATCAAGTAGAGTTGTGGTCTAGTAATTTCTCCTACCTAAAAATATTATTATTTCTTTAAACATGTCAGTAGCTATCTTTCTTAAGGCTTACGCTAAAGCTATGAAAGTGTAGCCCACTAAAAGGGATAGTCAATATAGAGCAGGAAGACACATAGTTTCTCCAGAAGTTTGTTGACTAGTTCCAGAAGGAAGAAATATAGTTGTCGGTGCTGCTAGACGAGTGGGCTACTAAAGCAAAAATAATTGGCAAAGAAGGAACCCTTCAAAACTAATTTTTCAAATACCCACTTAATTTCTTTTTGATTTATTTTTTAGGTTTAGGGTGTAAAAAGTGGGAAAAAATGAAAAAAATAGGGCCCACACTTGGGCCAAGGGACCAATTCATCATTTTTACAATTTTACAAATTTAATATAATACACCTAACATCCTCCACTTATTCTAATATTAAAAAAACCGACCCTCTCTCTCCTCTTTAATTCTCAACTCCCGCTTTTAAAACTACTTCTCCCAAAAATGCCATTTTCATTTCGTTTTTTTCTCCAGATGCTAAGGGGTCGTTGTTTCTTCTCAAGGTTAGTTAAATCAAGTTTCAATCATTTTTAGATCCATTTAAACGTTTTTTTTTTACTAATCAATTCGTAGTGATATAGGAATTTTTTTTTTCAAATTTGGTCTTTTGGTTTAGTCGTGGTTTTTTTAGCAACAAAGTGTTAAATGGTGGACTAGTTATTGTTTGAAAAGTTATTTTGGCATTTTGATTTGAACAACGACCTATTTCTGTCCATAGACCCACGGTCTATCCATAGACCCGTGGTCTATGAAATGAGAATGCCCTACATTGAAATCAATTTTAGGACGTATGAAATTTTTTTAAAACATGATTGCTGAAATAGTGAAAATTGAAATATTAATAGCTAATTAGTTTGATTAGGTGCACTAGTTTGATTTTTAGCAATTGTTGTGTTTTAATATTGCATGTTGGATTTTGGTTCAGTTATTGTATGTTTGTGTAGTGAACTGTTTAATGGTGGGGTGTTTGTTAACTTTCTTAGGGGGAGGGGGTATCATTTGAGCATTGAGTTATTTCTGTTGATAGACTTGTGATCTATGAACTAAAAATGGGAGATTTGTTCTTCAGGTGTAGATTATGTTGAAAATAGATAAAAAAAAATATCATTCCTAAATGCAAAGCCGATACTGTTGGCAGCAGTAGAAAAAAAAGTTGAGGTAGTTGGAAAAGTCTCAAAAAGAAAGAAAATTAAAGAGTCAGTATCCGAATCAGATTCGAAGTTAAAGGAGATAAGTGACTACGTCGATTCTAGTGAAGATGTTGCCAAGCGGAGTGTCAGTGGTGACAGTGAAGAGAGAGAGGGAAGTGGGAGTAATAGTGATGATGGGGATACTGATTCCTTGTCCATGCCATATCTTTCAAGGTGCATTTTTGTGAAGCGATATGACCTTCGAACGATAATTGACGAGGTCGGATCTTTCCCGACAAAGATATTGGTCAGATCAAGAATGGCTACTTATCGAGAATTTAAGCAAGTTCTTGTCGACCAAGAATTGAAGAAAAGATTCAAGCGGTCCTATTTTAGACACCTAAGAAACTTGCCGAAACATCTCAAGTTCAATGGGCAGTTGGTTCATATTTGCTATTGCGATGTGTCTGGATCAATAAGATGTGTCATGAGATGTGGTTCTGCGTTAACAACAAGCTTGCTTATTTTGGCTTAAAAGATTTTTGTTTGATCACGGGGCTGAACTGCTCATCATACCCCAGTGAATAAAAAATGAATAAGGTGTTAGCAAAGGGGGATAATTTTTATTTTAAGGTGACAAAAAATAAAAATATCACGACGGTCAACTTGTTACACCTAATCAAAGGGACTAAGATGAACAAGGACCAGAAGTTCAGGTGCTGTCTACTGTGGTTCTTGCATACCATGTTGCTTGCAAAAGATTCGACAAAGGTTGTCGACACAAAATTGATTCGAATGGTCGATTCATTGAGTTTCTTCGAGAAGTATCCATGGGGGAAATAAATATTTCA
Organism: Capsicum annuum; assembly: GCF_002878395.1. NCBI lineage: Eukaryota > Viridiplantae > Streptophyta > Magnoliopsida > Solanales > Solanaceae > Capsicum > Capsicum annuum. The sequence continues at coordinate 140,230,363 of NC_061116.1, read as the reverse complement.
ACTGCCCATGGACTATCTAAAGAATAAAAGTGACCTAAAGAAGCAGAAGAAAGTATTTGATGAGAAGCAGAAGGCATCCTATCCTCTATTCGGATTTCCCTTGGTATTCATGGTATCTACCATAAACCCTTCAGTGAGTTTATCGTAGATTCTCATTTTATTTATACTCTGTCATAGACTCTGAGTTATTTTTTTCACTGTTGTACTGCTTACATATTTAGATCTATGAGGCCTTTCTTTATCTTGGAGAATTTGCTTAAAAATTAATGGATGAGCCCTTTTCCGTTTCCCGCATCCTCAGATGACACACTACAAAAAGTGACAAGATAATCGAAGGTGACCCATTCAAGTATAAAGGAAAAGTTACCAAGGTATGACCTTATTTTATATTATGCAATAATACTATCGTTGTATCGAATGTTATATAATTGTTAATTGATATTTTATAGAACATGCACCCGTACATCATCCCTACTGTTTGTGAGAAGAAGATGGATTACATGATTATGTTTAAGTCATATACGGACGAGGTAAAGAATAATGTCCTTGATGGCTTGAAGAAAGAGTTAGAAGGGGTGACGGTCCTTACTTCAAATGAGGACAGTGATGATGGCGGGGATTTAGGTGGTAACCCCGTTGGAGTACGCGTTGGTGATGATGATTCTATGAGAACCTCTAAAGATGCAGTGAGAACCTCATCCCTCGGGTATCTTTATAAGCATGTTGCTGCGCTTGAGGAAACGGTGTTGGATATTGCTGCCTATATCAGAGAGAAAAGAATAAAGAAAAAGGAAAAGGATGAGCGACAATACGAGCGAGGTAACTTCATTGAAAAATTGATGTTGTTAATGAATTTTTAGCTTTAAATAGTAGTAACACTTTGTAATGTGATGATACAGTGCATGCGGACCTTCGTGAATCGGAGAGGAATGAAGAAGGAGAAAAAAGAGCAAAATGGATGAGTTGGCCGTTGTTGTGGCAGAAGAGGAAAAATAAGAGGAAAAGAACGATGATAAAGAAGATAAGAGCCAAGAATAAGGTAGAAATATAGAAGCTGCAAAAATAGAAGAAGAAGCGGTAGCAGATGAACAAGAAGGCGAGGAAAAAGAAAAAAATGTTGAAGAAGAAGCTGACAAAGATGACAAAGAAGAAGTTGAGAAAGAAGCAGCAGGTGAACGAAAAGAAGAAGCTGATGAAGAAATAGCTATTGCAGGTGAAGAAAGAGAAGAAGGTATGAAATAAAAAGAAACTGAAGAAGCATCAACTGCTGCACATGCTGAAAAAGATGGAGAAAAAGGTGAGAATGAAGAAGCAGCTGCAACTGTTGAGAAAAAAGAAGCTGAAGCTGACCAAAAAAATATGGTCATGGATATTGTTGATGAAATCAACAATAACACTTGTGTTGATGAGGAACTTAGGTAAAAAGACATTTGAATCCTAAGTCGTTTAATGTGTTGTTGAATTATGGTTGTTATGATATGACAATTTTTTTTATTTCACAAATATGAAGGTTGTAGGATTGGTGGTAGGATATGACAATTATTCTTTTATTTTATGAAACTTGTTATGATTCTGCACTGAATCTATTTTTGTCAAACTGATTTGTGGCATGGAATTTGAATATGCATGGTGGGGTCATAGTTGGTATATTGTATGCTTGATATCATAGAATGCATACTTGATATTTTATATACCGTATGCATAGTCTTTCATTACCCTGCTGGTCAAATTTAAGTTGACGTGTTGTTTAATCGACTATGATTCTATCAAAAATAGTATTAACATTATATAAAAATAGAACTATTAATATTTATTCAATATCACTACATCTATGTTACACTTTTCCAAAGAACGAATACTAGCATTATAGCACATAACATAATTTTTAGGACATTATCCCTTTCTTTGGCCAAAATCAATTTTTATTTTAGTTGATCCCTCTCTATTTGGGTGTCATGTATCAATATTTTAAAGTGATCCTTCGGTTGTTCGGCTTCTTTGAACAAAGTCATGAGAAAATATTTATTTTCTTTGAATTGTTGGAGCCTTTGTAGTAGATTAAATTTGTCAAGCCTTGAAAATTTGATGTCTCGAGTCCCAGACTCAACGTTGATGGACTGGTTGCAGGAGATAGCTCATCAAGCAATTTAAAAAATAAGCATGCGCCATTATCCTAGGAAAAAAATAATAATTACGTAACGACTAACTTAATTTTTTAAAAAAAGCACACAGAGCTCACCTTCGAATTGCACAATTATAAAATTTGTGACCTGAATTTGAATTCGTGCGTGACGTTCTCAAAACAACCGCATTCCCATAATGACAAATTAGAGTATTTTTAGAATTGGATGTTTGAGATGCTTGCAACATTGTAGAATTTTTAAAAACAAAACAAAGTAAAAGAAATAAAATTATGAGGGATGGACACCTTATATATGAAGTAAAAACGAAGTGTTAACTCTGACGGATTACAAAAAGTAGTCGTTTATTATCATTGGAAAAGTACTTTTTCTTTTTTGAATTGGTGGTGACACTTAATAAACCGCCGTAGATCATGACCTATGTCAGCCATGGATTTGTCTGGTCTACCGTAGAGTTATACCTTTAGTAGTGCATCAATTGATATCCTGGTTATGCGTAGACTATGGTGATCTATGTACACTTTTATAGATCATCACTTGGATGTAGTTAAAAAATGAATAAATAAATTAAAAATGATTTAAATAGATAATCACATGTTTTGGGGCTGGTGGAAGAAAATAATTAAATTAAAAATGATTTAAATAGATAAATACATGTTTTGGGGTTGGTGGAAGAAAGTAATTTAATTAAAAAGATTTAAATAGATATTATTGGAGTGGTGGTGACACTTAATAGACCGTCGTAGATCATGACCTATGTCAGCCATCGATTAGTCTAGTCTACCGTAGACTTACACCTTTAGTAGTACATCGATTGATATCATAATTATGCGTAGACCACGGTGATCTATGTACACTGTTATAGATCATCACTTGAATGTTGTTAAAAAATGAATAAATAAATTAAAAATAAATATAGTGTGGATTTCTACATATGCGGAGGAGTGTAAACAAGTCACATAATCATATTAGAGCTTAAACAAATTAGGGGGGTAAATTAAGAAGTGTGTGAATGGGTAGTGGTTGAATGTTCAATATCCTAAGAGTAATATTTATCAAAGCACAAGTATGTATTGAGGAGAAGGCATTGGCGATGCTAATGCGCCTGTTGGAGATGACACATAGATCTGGGTCATCTTCTACAATAGACTTCAGCTTCTGCAAAAAGAAGGTCTAAGAAGCATTGTCTCTTTATTGACAACACAAAAGGCAATAAAAAAGATATGATTTTCAGTGTCCTATGCAATGGCACTCAACAGAACGCCCCCGTACTTGCCATACAAATGTGTGCCATCGACGGCAATTATCTTTTTCATGTGGGCATATCCCCGTATACAAGTTTTGAATGCTAATAAGTAGTAAACGAATGAGCCATCCATCCGTTTTACCATGATAGAGTAAGAAAACCCAGGATTCAATAACTCCACCATGTGGGAAAAAGTTAGCAGGCAAGTATATCCGTGCTCCAGTGTCTCGCGAATGATGTTCTTCGCAATTACACTTCCTTTCCAACACATCCAATAGCTTGCATTGCAGTGAAACTCCTTAAACACAATCCTTTGAATTTCTCTTATGCTTGGACCCTTACCATCCCAAAAATGATTTACGCATATTGAAGTAATCAATTCAAATGAGACTTTCTTGTGCCTGTGGGTGGAGTATTCAATACCGCATGTGTGCAACCCGACATATTTGTATATGCAAAATCTGTCCAAGGTCTCATACTTTTTTGCCCGCAACAACCAGCCACAACCACGAGATAAGCATTTTACCTTAATCAATTTCGCATAGCTCTTCTCCATATAATAATCAAAAGACTGCCTCGCCGATGCAGCATCTAGTAGCATTTTTAGCTCTTTCTTATCAGCGAATATTTGACCACAACAGAAATTGGTTTTGTCGGAGAAGGTGTGTCCTGGTTGTGATGCCATTCCACGATTTTCTTCTTCATCTTGCGAGTCCGATAAAAAAGTCTTCCATATGCATAAAATCATCTTCCATATTAATTGGATGATCTCCACTGTTCTCGTAATCATTTAAATTGTCATCGATCAAATTATCGTCGACTACCGGGTGCTGCGGTGGGGGTGCTGATGAATTCAGGGATCCTTCAAAGGACCTCTCAACCATATTTATCCTCAAAATAGGCCTAAAGCCATCTGCATCAACATCCATTATGTACGTCAGCACACGTACATCGCTATTTATGATCATAGGATTCACCTTCTCCCTTGAATGCATTAGATAACTAATAACCACATCGCTCGGCATGCAATCTAGATCCCTGCTCTGCATTACGCTTGCAACGAATTCGTCGTACGAACTATTATGGCGAACAAAAATAGGAATTGTCACCTTGGTAAATGATCTCCATTTTTAATATTTGGGAGTCTCCACCCATTCTCCCATGAAATCACCAGAAACCAGAACAAATTTTACAATAGACATCCTAGAATTAAGCTTTGGTCAACGGTAGATTATGCTTACGGTCTATGTCGGGTTATATGTATGGTCTATGACTGACGATGACAGGTCGATGGCTGCACAAATATCCGTACAAAAACTTAAAATTACAAATATTGCTTCTAATCAATGATTGTTGGGTTTATGGAATAGAGAAATGGACTTGGAGTCGCCTGCGATGCTGTAATGCACTTTCTAAAGTGGTTTTGAGTGATGTGAGTACTTTAAAGCTTTTTAACAATGGTGGAAAGTGTGTTTGAGAAGATAGGAAACAAATGGGGTAACAATGGATTCAATGGATAAACTTATGATGTTTGTGGACTGATTTGCAGCTAATTGCTGGAAAATAACACCGGAAAAGTGGCCGACCACCTTCTATTTTTAGCTTTTGGATTTTTTTTAAATATTTTTGGAAAATCTAGATATTTTTGTATATATAATGGTGGATGGTGGAGTGGGTTGAAGTGTATTATTAGAAACTTGTGTGAGAATTTATTAAGTTAGAAGTATTGGGTTAAAGTGAATTATTATAAAAGTTGAGGCTGAAATTGTTAAGTTGGAAAAGTTGATGGTGAGGTGGAATTATGTGGGTATTTGACCAATGCTTTAAAATTTTTGAGTATTTGGCAAAATAGTTTGGAAAAAGAGTTGTTTTGGCATACTTTCCCTACTAAAGCTTTTATGAAGGGACTAAATCCCATGAGCTCAACCACTTCATTCAAATTGAATAAGAGTCTAAGGGAGTTCAAAGCCACTACATGGGCTGAGGTGCACTAGCAATACAAATAAAGAATGAGCGCAGGTGGATTGTTGGCAACACTACACGAGCATAGAATAAATCAATGATTGAGAATAACCCATGGCACTCGAGGGGTAAGCTGACTCGGAATGCCTTGTGATAGGGAAATTCAAAGAACTTACCTTAGGGAAGGTGTGCATGCTATACAATTTAATCTAGCTCATTGGCCCTCACTCTATGGTTTTAGTTAGACAAAATAAACATGGGCCAACTTAGAATAGTGGGTCCCTTTATTTTAGCTTAGAATAGAAGCTTTTTCTTTGTTTTTTTAGTATTTTAGTTTGATTGTTTATCTTAGAAGAGAAGATTGTTTTAACTTATATAAATAAAGGTGACTGGAAAGGAATATAAAGGAGAAGAAACTTCCCAAATATTGTCTCTTATTTTAACATGGTATCAGAGAGTAAGGTAGTTTCATAGAAATCATCTTCTCGATCATCAATTTTCTTTATCTGACCTTCCTCTACAGTGGCTGATGGAGTCACTACTTTTTCAACATCCTCTAGTTCTACTGTCAGAACTCCACCATCTATGGATCCCACTCGTGTTTATTATCTTTACTCTTCAGATTCACCTGAAATGGCCTTGGTTAACACTTCATTTGATGGAAAAGGTTATCAAGGATGGAAGAGATCAGTGCTTATAGCACTGTCAGCCAAGAATAACCTTGGTTTTATCACTGGTGTTGATACTTCACCAGATGCCCAGTCTCCAGATCTACAATCTTGGAGCAGATGCAATGACATCGTAACGTCTTGGCTCCTTAACTCTCTTTCCAAAGAAATTGCTGATAATGTGATATACTCTAGGACTACTAAAGATTTATGGATGAGTCTAGAGCATAGATTTGGACAATCTAATGGAGCTAAACTGTTTCACCTGCAAAAAGAACTAAATAGGTTAGTTCAAGGAAATAATGACATTACAGGATATTTCACTAAACTTAAGAGACTCTAGGATGAGTTGGAATCTCTCAAGTCTGATAAATGCACCTGTGTGTGTAACTGTGCAGGTAAATTAAAGCTGGAAAAGTCTCTTGAAGATGAGAAACTTATACAATTTTTGATGGGTCTAAATGATATGTATGCTTAGGAAAGAGGAAACATCTTAATGATGAATCCTCTACCCAACATAAATGTTACTTACTCTCTAATTTTACAAGATGAAAGTCAGAGAGAAACCTATATCAGTGGCTTCATCCCAACTGATTCTTCTTCTTTTATGGTAAGCAACGTGAGCTAAAACAAATTTGGCAAGAACGTATAGAAAACCCCTAGTGTTATGCCTAATTTTGGAACTAGATAATTCAATTATCCAAGATTGAACAATCATCAATAGTTACCCAAATACACAGGAATAAACCAACCACAGCAGAAGCTTAGGGTTAAGAATAAGTATAACCCTAATGTGTCTTATGATTTTCTTGGTAAGACTGGGCATGTAGATGATGATTACTTTAGGTTACATAGTTTTCCAGAAGATTTTTAGTTCACAAACAATAGAGGTGGACAGGTTCAGATCAGAGGAAATGCAGTTATGTCTGGAAAAGAAGGTGACGATGGGCATATGATTGATATGAATTTAGTCAATCAACACTTTACCAAAGAACAATTCAAGCATTTCATTCAAATGGCAAAACAGAAATCAACAGAGGGATCATATGGGATAAATGTTGATGCAGTTGCTGGTACTGTGCTTAAATATATTGGAACTTGTATTTCAGTTTTTAATTCTGGAACATGGATAATTGACTCCGGTGCTTCTGAGCACATATGTTACAACTCTAGTTCTTTTCTTTCCATGAAGGCTCTAAAAATTCCTGTTAACTTTAACTTACCCTACTCTCAGTCCACCCTTGTGACTCACACAGGAAGTGTTCTAATTCCTAATAACCTCACATTGCATAATGTTCTTTATGTTCCAATTTTTAGATACAATCTACTGTCAGTTCATAAATTTAATGTCCAATACAGTTATACTCTATCCTTCATTCTAATAGTTATGTCTTACAAGGCCTTTTAATGAGGAGGCCTCAAGCTTTTGGTGAAGTAAAGAAAGGTCTATACTTGCTTCAAATTATTCCTAAGGATTCTAGTAGGAACCAAGAGATTTATAAGGTTCTAAAGTCTTTTCTAGCCTTAACAATGCTATTTCTGGTCCCAATTCAGGTACACATTATTTTCCAGTCTGTTTCAATGCTAATTCTGATGTAAGGTTATGGCATGTAAGACTTGGGTATTTGCCTTATTCATCAATGAAAAATGTCCATTTCCTTACAATTCCCTCTAATTATGATTGCCATTGTGAAATCTATCCTTTATCTGGGCAAGCTAGATTACCTTTTCCTATCAAGCAAGTTACTTCTCAATCCATTTTTGATCTGATTCATATAGACACTTAGGGTCCTTACAAGTCACCTGCTCATAACAATTATAGGTATTTCTTGACTATAGTAGATGACTACAGTAGAGGGACTTGGACATACTTGCTAGAAACTAAAAGTAATGCATTTTCTGTTATTCAATGTTTCTTGAAATAGTTGAAAGATAGTTTCACAAAAAGGTAAAGGTTATTAGATCTGACAATGCAATGGAGTTGGGTAGGAGTACAGAGACATCAAATTTTTTTACATCTCAAGGTATCATGCATCATACATCTTGTGTTTCTACCCCACAGCAAAATGGGGTAGCTGAGAGGAAGCACAGACACTTGCTTAAAATTACGAGGGCTTTAATATTTCAATCTAAGGTTTCGATGATCTATTGGGGTGAGTGTAAACACACTGCCACATTTCTAATCAACAAGCTTTCTTCCAGAGTTCTTAAAGGTAAAACACTTTATGAAATTCTATTTTGCAAAACACCTTCTTATCACTTGTTAAGATGTTTTGGTTGCCTATGTTTTGCTAACACTTTATCTCATGGAAGGAGTAAATTTGATCCTAGAGCCACTAGGTGTGTCTTCTTAGGATACCCAAGTGATCAAAAGAGGTACAAACTTCTTGACCTATCTTCTAAGAAATTCTTTGTGTCCAGAGATGTACATTTCCTTAAAGATATTTTCCCTTTTGCTGAAGATTGTTCTCATATCCCCTCTTTTATTTTTCCTACTCCTATGGGGAATGACCATTCCTTTATTCCCTTTCCTTCTGATGATTCAATTTTACCATTTTCTAATTCTTAAGACCCATCCAGTTCTCCTATTAATTTATCATCTGATTCATCCACACCAACATCTTCTGAATCTACTAATTCAGAACCCTCACCACCTCCTAGGAGATCTCAAAGGAAAAATATTAGGAATTTACTCTCACTTAAGAGATTACATTTGCAACAGTGTTTATCTAAGTGATGTTACTGGCTCATGTTTTACTGTTCCTGTTACCCCTGTTTGTTTATCTATTTCTGAAATATCAGCTTCCAATCAAGTTGTTCTCGATTCTGTTCCCTTTATTATTGAACCTAGCAGCTATTCACAAGTCTGTACCCATTCTGGTTAGGTACAAGCAATGAAGGATGAGATTGATGCCCTATTACTTAATTAAACCTGGGAAGTTGTTCATTTACCACAAGGTAGAAAGGTACTACCTTGCAATTGGGTGTATAAAGTTAAACAACATGCAAATGGTACTCTTGAAAGATTAAAGGCTAGATTGGTAATTTGAGGTGATATTCAAAAGGAAGGGGTTGATTTCAATGAAACCTTCTCCCCAGTGGTCAAAATGACCACTATCAGATGCCTTTGGCAATTGCAGCCAAGAAAAGGTGGGATATTTCCCAATTTGATGTGAGCAATGCCTTCTTACAAGGAAATTTGCAAAAAGAGGTCTATATGAAGTTTCCAGCTGGTCTAGATCCACCTCACGCTAACATGGTTTGTCGACTTAAGAAGTCTCTCTATGGGTTGAAGCAGGCTTCCAGGCAATGGTATGTCCGGCTTGTAGGGGCTTTAAATTTCAAAGGTTATACAGCTTCACTTAATGACTACTCCTTGTTTTTTAAACACTCAGGGGATTCCATTTAAATTATTGCAGTATATATTGATGATATCTTAATCACAGGAGATGCTACTAATGAAATAAAAGTCCTCAAAGCTTTCCTTCAAACTGAGTTCAAGATTAAAAATCTAAGTCCTTTGCATTATTTTTTAGGAATGGAAGTTTTAAGAGAGGAACAAGGAATTATTTTGATCCAACAGAAGTATAACTTGGACTTGCTTAATGAGTTTGATGTTTCCCATCTTCCTCCAGCTTCCTCTCTGATGGATCCTTCAGTGAAATTTCCTGCAGAATCAACCAATCTCATGTCAGATCCTAGTCTTTATAGACATCTCATTGGCAAGCTCAATTATTTAACTCATACAAGATCAGATCTATGCTTTGTTGTATTGACCCTTAGTTAGTATCTGCAACAACCAAGTCTTGATCATTATCGAGCAAGCTTGAGAGTGATCAGCTACTTGAGAACTTACCCAAATAAGGGGATATTCCTTAATGCTTCTTCATCCTTTTCTCTTCATGCCTACTGCGATGTCGATTGGACTTCTTGCCGGACTACACGCCGATTGGTTAGTGGGTTTTTCATCAGATTGGGTGGCTCACCAATTTCTTGAAAGTCGAAGAAGCAATCCTCCGTCTCTCTTTCATCTGCCGAGGTAGAATATCGCTCAATGCGATGATTGGTTTCTGAATTGACCTGGTTAACAAAATTACTCAATGATCTAGCAATCCCTCCACCAATTCCTGTTCCAATTCACTTCGACAGTCAAGCAGCCTTATATATAGCTCGGAATTCGGTTTTCCATGAGCGAATGAAGCATGTCAAGCTTGGCTGCCACTTTGTTCATCAACAATATCTCTCTGGCTTGATATCTCTTTCCTTTGTTCCATCTAAATATCTTCACCAAATCTCTTGCCGGACCCTCTCACCATCAGAATTTGTGCAAGTTGAGTGTCACTTCTTTTCCCTCCAACTTGAGGGGGGATGTTAGACAAAATAAACATGGGCCAACTTATAATTGTGGGTCCCTTTATTTTAGCTTAGAAGAGAAGCTTCTTCTTTGTCTTTTTAGTATTTTAGTTTCATTATTTAGCTTAGAAGAGAAGATTGTTTTAGCTTGTATAAATAAAGGTGATTGGCAAGGAATATAGAGGAGAAGAAAATTCTCAAATAGTCTCTTATTTTAACAGTTTTTTCTCATCCCAAGAAAGGAGACTTCAATCAGAGAATTCTGTAGGCTAAAAAAGTGCAAAAGCTCGTGGTATATACCATCGCACCATTCCCCTCTCAAAATATTACTTCATTATCATCCTAAAGAAATTAGTGTCGACTATTCAAGACTTCAAGGGAATTAAGCTCCCAAAACTCGTTTGTGTTGGCCCTAAGCGTAGAAATATGAATACATGGTGTAAATTCCATGGGTCACATGAGCATGACACTAGGGACAATCGACACCTAAAAACTAGGTGGATTAATTACTCAAGGGCAGACACTTAAGGGAATTCCTAGTGACCACGCCAAAACAAGGGAAACAAGCAGCCAGTCAACCTGGCCGCTCGTTACAAGATGATAAATTAAGCTCCCTCATGCAAAGCTACATGTGTATTCTAGTTTATGTTTAATTATTCCTAACTGCTTGATTCTCCCTTCATAATTTAACAGGTTCTCGGGAACAACTTTTTTACTCTTGGAGCAAAACACTATCCCTTAGCAGAGTCAGTGTCGAAAACTAGCAATTTGTTTGAAAAGAGGTTGAACCTTAATTTAAAGACTCAAAGAGATAATATTATCATTGAGTTGCAAGGTAAGATTCAAACGTCGGATGATCCTTGGAGTCTCTTTAGGTCCACAAGACAAAAGTACGCACATCAACCACAAAATCAAGCACGAAGACCAGGAAGGTCGAGTTACACTCTTTTTTTTCTTCAACAAGCTTTTTGCCCCTGACCACCCTTCGTTGGCTGTGGCTCCGCCACTGTGTCATGCCCTCTAAAAGTGGGAGGATTATGAGTAGAGAAGGGGCCAGGCAAATATGAGCACGAAGCTGGACACATGGCAAGCTCACATAAGTCTTAGTACTTTAGGGCATTATTGTCCAATTATGATTGGCCAGAGCCTAAGTTTGTAAATAATAAATAGTCGTCCTCATTCACTTGTAAAAGGGATCTGCTCCCTCACTCTCTCAATCAATACAAAAGCTTTTCTTTATTTTCTGCATAACTTATCTTTATTTTCTCCATAGTTAGTGGACATTGGTCTCGAGTAACGTGGTTTTGTTCTACTCAGACATAGTACCTGCTCTCTCAGATTCATTTACTTTACTTATTTACTCTATTTTACTCGTAATCATTTGCTCATGTTCATCATCTAGTAGGCTAATAACTAGCAAATCAAATCTGAAATAAGGTTGAATCGTAACGCGTGCTTTTGACTCACCTACAAATTTAACTGCACCCAATCCATGATAAACAACGGTGAAATATGATCCTTTCTACTATAAGGTGGTTATGTAAATAACTAGCCAATAGGCAGTTAGATTAGTCTGTCAAAAAAATTAGTTTTCCATTGATTACTTAGGCTATATATCTGTGAGTTATTACAGTAAATGATTCATTCTAAATGAAGAGAAAATATGATCCTCTCTATTGTATGTCTTCTTCCTCTCATACTCAAGAATTCATAAATAACTTCAAAGATGTTTGGTGTGAAAGAAGATAAATAAAGTGTTTGTGATTCAACATATCTCTAGGTGGCAATTATATTATGCTTTAGCGCTGAGTTAGTTTATTGGTAATTGATATGTATCTGGATTAACATTATAGCCTATAAGAACATCTTCATGAGAAGGCTCATCATTGATTATTGAAATTAAGGTTTCATAGACTTTCATACGCTTTCTTTGTGAATAATATTGTATTCTTTTTCGGGTAAAATCATATGCTATACACTATAAGCTAAGGACCATAAATAACGTTAATGTTCTTTAATTTAATTTTGCAAAAGTCATATATTATTAATTAATTTTAATACATTGTTTTGGGAACTTATGAATTTTTAGAAATAATGGATATCAATGATTCAATTCTCTCCTCAAGATATGCCATAATAGATGGAATGTATTCTGTTTTAGGGAAAATCGTGAAAATAAATATAATGATTAATTTTCTATCTTCATTCAACTTTTTATGAGTTGGCATTGTAAATTGTATGTAGCTCTTTGTGAAGTATAATTTTCAAAGAAACAAATTAGCTTTAGGAAAAGAAAGTGGTATTTGGACAAGTTTACATAGCATATTCACGTGTATTTTACTGAGAGATATGTGAAATTTGCAACCAATGTATAATAACTAGTCAATTAAAAAAATAATTAATAACAGACTTTTGTAGTCACTAAAAATAGGAATTAGTAACAAACCCTCTGTCTCTAATCTTTTTAAACTCAATTTATTAATATCGATCTTGAGATTTAATTCAATCATCGAAATTTGTGGGACACTGAAATTTTTTGTTAGTCTAGATGTGTTGGAACTTGGAACAGGTGCTCAAAGTTACTTAGTCTTCTCTTCTCGAGTATTTGGACGCTAAAATGTCTAGCTCTCTCATCTTTGCTCTTTTCAGGGAGATATAAGTTGATATGTCACGGATTGAATTTTATATATGATAATATCTTTTGCATCATTATTTGATAAAAGCAAAAGGTCAAAACTATTTCTGAATTATCTGAAATGAAGTAAAAATATCTTTCGCTTGTTTTTAGGCTTAAAAATATCCATCATTTATTTTTTGCCCCCAAAATATCCCTCACTCCTTAATGGAGTGCCACTAAGCACATCATGTAAAAATAATTGCCACATGGTCAATCCACATAAACATCTCATTTACAAAAAATGGGTCAAAACTACCCGTGAGCTACCCGAAATGAAATAAAAATACCCTCCATTTATTTTTTGACTCAAAAATATCCTCCATTTGTTTTTTAATTCAAAAATATCCCTCACTTTGTTTTTTGGCTCACAGGTAATCCTCACTTTAATGAAGTGCCACCAAGCACATCACACGAAAAAAAGTTGTCATATGGACAATCCACGTCAACATCCTATTTAAAACTTAGCCAAACCACTTAACCATCTAACTTAACAACCCATTTAATACCCGTACTAGACTCATCTTCAAAACATTCAACCCGTCTTCATAAGTAAAGGGTAAAGAGAGATCCACCCTTCATTTCAGTTGAACTCTCCCAAAAAAAATTGATGCAGACTAGGAATTTTGAGAGAAAAGAAAGCCCTTAGTATATGAATTGGAATTTAACCCATCTTTATCATGTCAAAGAATATGGGAGAGTTCACCCCATATACAAAGGTCGTTCTTTTTCCTCAAAGTTCTTAGTCAGAATTGGGTTTTTAGGAGATTTTAAGTGAAGACGTGTCAGATTTTTTGAAAACGAATCGAGTATGGGTATTGAACGGGATGTTAAGTTAGATGGTTAAGTGGGTCGACTAGGTATTAAATGGGATGCTGATTTGGCTTGGTCATGTGGTAATTTTTTTTCACATGTGTTAGGTGGCATTCCATTAAAATAGAGGTATTTGTAAGTCAAAAAAAACAAACAAAGGGGTATTTTGAGTCAAAAAACAAATAGACAAAGTTTTTGCTCCATTTTGAATAATTCAGGGGTAGTTTTGGCCCTTTTTATAAATATAATGCTGGTGTGGATTGGACATATATTAGGAATGGGCCTATCCAGATTGGTCACCCACCTAAGACTAGTCGTTGTGTATATATTTCAATGTTGGGCTTAAGTGTTGTCAGCCCATTCATTATTTAAGTCGGCTTATTTCTATTTGTATAAATCGGACATGTTTTTAAACTAAAAACGCTTTTGCCATTTCATTTTATACACAGAAATAAGAATATTCTTCTCTTTCATTCTTCTACCATAACTAGGGTTTTCATTATTTCTTTTGATTTGCTTCCGCATTAATGTGAGTTTTATGATATGGGAGCAACGAATCCAGTTAAATCTACTTATTCTCTTTTGATTGATGGCACCTTTGAAGAGCTTCTCATTGAGTTTTGAAGCTGGAAGTTTGAGTGTTACCCAATTCAAAGTTCTTTTAACAGATTTCTCTTTGTTTTTGTCGTCTCTGTCATTGTTGAGCATTGTTGAGCAAGGCTCTTGCTTCTTCCAGCTCTGAAGAAAAGTGGTAACAGTGTATCTTCTCTTGTGCTCTACGATTCTAGCATTTATTTTCTGTGATATTAGTTTTGTTTGTGTGTGTCTTGCACACGGTGTCTTCGAGTACATCATCACTTGCATCACTAACTCCCACGCATCCTTTTTACCTACATCCTTCTAATTACCCTAGTATGGTACTCATTTTCACACCTTTCAATGAATTTGAATATGGTAGCTGGAGGTATGGGATGCTGATTTTTCCTTCTGCTAAGTGCAATATAGGTGTCATTAATGGTACGCAGGCTCGACCTCCTAACACTTATTCTCTTTATGATACCTGGGTTATATGCAATAATATGGTAATTACCTGGATTCTCAATAGTTTAGACAAGGAAATTATTGAAATTGTTATCCATACAGAAACTGTTGAACTAACTTGGAAAGAAATTGAAAAATGTTATGGAATACCTAGTCGAACAAAAGTTTTCCAACTTCTCAAAGAAATTTCTTCCATTTCTTAGGACTCTTCTAGTAGCCTCTTACTTCAATCGAATTAAGAAACTCTTGGATGAATTAATTGTCTATATTACCTATCCGCCGTGTACATGTAATTATAAAATTGAATGGACTAAATTGGAGTGTGAACAACAAGTCCATCAATTTTTAGCTGGAAAGAATGACTTGTACAGTGGGATTAGGTGAAATATCTTAATGATTAAGCCCCTTCTAGATATAGATAGTGCGTATCCTTTCTAATCCATGTTGAACAGCAATCTGAGTTGCAATCTTCTCTTCTATCATTTGCGTTTGACTCTATGTCCTTTTCTACCATTGGTACTCGCAAGCCTTACCTTCAGAAGGTCAATTTTGATAGTCGTAAATCTAATCTGTCCTATGATGGTAAAAAATCAAATTTCTCAAAGAACCAGAATCAAGATACTTTTTGGCAAGTATTGTAAGAAACTAGGACACTCCATTAGTAGACGTTAAAAGTTACATAGTTATCCCTCTGACTATCAGCAGTTTCCCAAAGATAAAAAATTTATTGCTTATGTTCAACCTACTTATATTATTTCCCAAGGCAGTTTTTCTCTCAAACAGGCTCCACTTTTAGTTCCTTCTCAATCTCATAATATTTTAAATGATCTTCATGGGTTCAGCAAGGAACAATACGACCATCTCTTGTCCTTATTCCATCAAAGTAGGTTACAGGACTCTAGTTTATTTGCTTCAGCTAATTTTAATGGTGTGACTAGTATTTCAGCTTATAATATTTGTTGTTTCTTTTCTTGCCACCTCTCTCAGATATTTAATAATCCTTGGATAATAGATTTATGGGTCACACACCACATGACTCCTCACAAGCAACTTCTTACCAACATTAAACCTTTACCATCACCTTACTTAATTTCCCTTTCAAATAGTTACAAAGTGAAAATAACCTATATCGATTCCTTGCCTCTGTATTCTGATGTAGTTCTAAATCATGTTCTACTGGTTCTCAATTTTCAATACAATTTGATTTCCTTACATTAACTTCTCTTACAGTTTAATTGCACTGCTCATTTTACTGTCACTTCTTGTGTGTTGCAGGGTCATTCTCTGAAGAGGCCACTCAAAGTTGTTAAACACTCCAATGGACTCTATGTTCTTCATCTGAATGGTATCACTCTCTAAGACCATCATCACCACACTATTGCTACTCACAGATTACCTTCATCATCTAATAAATTTGTTGTTATATCTACTTTTATTTTTCCTAAGGCTAATGATGTCACTTTTTCTTCTATGTCTTTTCCTAGTTCTTATATCTCTACTATTTCTAATTTAAATGTTAATGTTCAACAAGATGCATCTTTACTGTCTTCTTTTAAAATGGCTTCAAATTTGTATGTCGATCCTCCACTTTCTGATTCTTTTCAAGCTAATGTTCTTCCTGTTCATCATGACTTGTAGTTTTCTACCTCTACTATTGATAATGTTAGTCTTGCTTTTATTTGACATCAAATATTAGGGAATATACCTTTTGCCAAAATAAAAACAATCTCTTCTCTTAAATCTGTTTTTCCTTTAAGCAACTCTTTCATTGTTCTATATGCCCAATGGCAAGACAACAAAGATTGTCTTTTCTTCAGAGTACAATTCACTCCACTTAACCTTTCCAATTGGTTCATATTAATCTTTGGGGACCTTATCACACTCAAACTTATAGTGGTTATAAGTATTTTTTTACTATTATAGATGACTATACTAGGTGAACTTGGACTCATCTGTTGTATGCCAAGTCCAGTACTTTCCCATGATCAAAACCTTCTTCTTTTACATTCAAAATCAGTTCAAACTCAACACTCAAACTATTAGATCAAATAATGCATTTGAACTTGGTTCTAGTACTGATGTTATTCATTTTTCTCCTCTTATGGGATTTTTCATCAAACTTCTTGTCATCACACCTCTCAACAAAATGGGGTGATGGAAAGAAAACACAAACACTTATTAGAAATCTTCAAGGCACTTCTTTTTCAGTCTAAGTTAACAGTAAAGTATTGAGAGGATTGTGTACTCACTTCTATTTTTTTAATTAACAGATTTCCCTCTCCTTTATTACATAATAAAACTCCCTTTGAGCTCCTTCATGGTTTAATTTCTTCCTATTCAAACCTTATAGCTTTTGGCTGTCTTTTTTATGCCTCTGTTCCCATCCTTCAAAGGGATAAATTTCAATCTAGGTCTATCTCTTCTATTTTTCTTGGTTACTATATTGGCAAGATGGGTTACAAGTTGTTATCTATCTCTTCTCACAAGGTATTCTATTTAAGGAATGTTATTTTTCATGAATCTATTTTCCCCTATACTTCTCCTTCTCATGTTTTTCTCTTTTCTCCAGCTCCCCCTCCTACTATTGAAATTCCTGTGTCTACACCTTCTTCTACACCGCTTATTCCATCTAGAAGGTCTACTATGCTTTCCTCTACTCCTACCTATCTATCCGATTATATGTGTTTATCTATTTCTCAATCCAAGGTTTGTTGTACTTTTGTTGGAGCTGGTTTGCTCGAACCTTAATATTGTCATCAAGCAACTGGTCATCCTGCTTCGCAGGCTGCTATGCTGTAGGAATTTCATGCACTTGAAGCTAATAATACTTGAGAGATTATGATTTTACCCCCGGTAAGAGAGCAATACCATCTAAGTGGGTATATAATATCAAACAACGAGTTGATGGGTCTATTGAGAGGTATAAAGCCTGATTAGTCAAAAGGAAGAGGCCAACTATAATGAATATTTTTCCTCGATTGTTAAAATGTCCTCTATTTAAGTGTCTTTTAGTTGTAGCAGTTAAACGCTATTGGAAAGTGTATCAACTTGATGTCAACAATGCTTCCTCCATGGGGATCTTTTAGAAGAGGTGTATATGAAAATTCCTCAAGGTATTGATGTTTCATCCCCTAATCCGTCTCACCCTCTTGTTTGCAAGCTATAAAAATCACTTTATGGCCTGAAGCAGGCCTCTCGTCAGTGCTATGCCAAATTATCTGCAGCTTTACCGTCCATACATTTGTTTCCAACCTTAATGACTACTCCCTTTTCATTAAGGTTTCTGATAATCTTATTACTATTGTGGTTTTTTATGTAGATAATATACTACTTGTTGGTAATGATTCTGCTCAGATTGACTTTCTTAAGTAGTTCCTTGATGGTTGCTTTAAAATCAAGGATTTGGGAGAGTCATATTATTTTCTTGGTTTGGAGATTATTAAACAATCTTCGGAGTTGTTGGTTACTCAACATAAGTTTACTACAAATCTTTTAGCTAATTTTAATTTTAAAGCTATTACTCTCATGGCTTGCCTTTTGGAACTTTATTGCAAATTGTCTACTATCTAGTCGACCCTTGCCTTGATCCTAGTGTTTATTATAAAATGGTTGGCCAATTGAATTTCTTACAACACACTTGTCCTGATATTTTATTTGTTGTATAGCACCTCAGTCAATTTTTACATTGCCCTCATGTGCCTCATTTGGAGGTTGGTCTTCCTGTTTTGCACTACTTAGTTGGCTATCTTGGAATGGGTATTTTTCTCAATGATACTGATAATATTTCCTTGACTGGATATTGTTACTTCGACTGGGCTGGTTGCATTCAATCACAACGTTCTGTTTTGGGTTTCTTTCTCTTGTTTGGTTGATCTCCTGTATTTTGAAATCCAAAAAGCAACCCATTATCGCTTTATCTTCAGCTGAAGCTGAATATAGAACCCTTCGAAAGATTGTCACAGAAGCATCTTGGCTGATTCGATTATTTGCTGACTTTGGTATTTTTTTTGGGTAATCTTTATTTAAGAATTTTTAACTTAAGTGTAGAACATAGTTAAAGATTCCTTCTTCCTTCAAATTTATAGTTAACCTCTCCTCGTAAATAATAATAATGATGCTTGGCTTGATGTTATAATTTCTTAACAATAGAACTGGAAATATCCATTGAATGCTAACAACTATTTTGTACTTTCACGCTGACTTATAAGTTGAATTTAACTTTTGTTTACACAATTTATAGTAATAACAACAACAACAACAATAAATTCAGTGTATTCCCACATAGTGGGGTCTGGGGAGGATAAAATATATGCAGTCTATACACTTCCTCCGGAAAAGTAGAAAGGTTGTTTTCGATAGTTTTTATAATAATAATCACATTTTTATTATTTGATCTATTTGTCTATACAAATTGAAAAGACAAATAATCAAATTGAAACCTGTTACACCCCTTTTTAACGTACTAAAAAAATGTTTATATTTTAAAGTTCGAAAGGGTTTATTATTTAAGTGACAAGAAATGAAAATTTGTTTCGGAAAAGGATTATTTATATTTTTTATTCAGAGTAGCCACTTGGCATAATTCGGTGTGCCAAGTCACCTTTGGAAAATCCTTTTCGAAACCATTTGACTCTTAAACTGGTTTGCGAACACAGATTCCGGCTAAGGAATTTTGTTGACCGAGGGGAAGGTGTTAGGCACCCTCGATCTCGTGGTTCAACCACGGTTGCTTGGTAGATTATATCGACTATTTTGGCATTATGAAATGTATAAACCACACAAAAGAACGCAAAATAATCAAACAATAAACAAAACAAAGCAGTCCAAAAACGTAAAGTCCAGTCTAATTATACAGTCCAAAAAATAGAAAAAAAAAATACAAAAATATAAATCTTAGTCTAAACTAAATCTAGAATAAGCTCCAATGCCTTACCCGACACCGCGGGCCTTCAGCACGATCATTTTTCGCCAACATGATACGTCGGGGCATTCCCCGATGAATAAATACAAGTGATCTCGGGGCATTCCCCGGCTAAATAAATACATCTGAATTAAACACGATAATCTAGAAAGAGACATTCACACGCACATTCCAACATCCCACGAAACACTTATTCCTAAATTTCGCCTACCCGGCCTATGTTTGCCTACCCGCTCGACGACATATCGCATTCAACATCAACAATGTATCAAAAATATCATAATATTCACTTTTATTAATTTTCGATTCCCGTCCCCAAATTTATTTCAAACAATATGATTAAACATGCTTCGATTTATCAATTCACTTTTCAAAGTTCGAAACCAACATCAACCAACATATAACACATATTCGAACATACCAAACAGGCAACAAATAAATCACCCACACCCACAACATCATGAAAAGGTCAAGATAAAATAAAGATTCGGTAGAAGAAATGGACCTCGATGAAAATGATCCTTGTCGATAATAAAGAAATTCGAAGACCAAAATACACGACCGGAGAACCTCAGTCCGACCCAGAATCCAACTCAATATGTTAAATACAAATGGGACAGATTTAAAATCGAAACGAAAACCTTGGAAACAAACCCCCAACACTTGAATTTCAAGCCATCCGTGATCGAAATGATTTCAAACAGAAAACCGAACTCATCGATCGATTCCGGTGGACGTTGATCAGTCACAGGCTTCACTATTTTTGATGCCTTCTGCCGTCGTCGGAGAGAGGTTGGGCCGACGGCTGGAGTAGTGGCTAGTGGGTAACGATGTTAGCTGCGGTTCTTGATGGTTCAGCCAGCTGGAGCCACAGCTGTAAATGGGAGAGTGGAGAGAGGAGGCCGGCGATAGGTCGCACACCAGCCACGATGACCGGCGTGGTGGTGGCCGGCAATAGCTTTTTCTTTTTGATAGAGAAAGAAAGAAGAGAGAGAGATGGTAGAGAGGGAGAGAGATCGTGGACCGTGAGAAAGGCGGCGCCGGCGCCGGCGAGATCTGTTGAGAGAGAGACAGAGTGAGATTCTAGAGAGAGAAGGAGAGGGTCCGATCCTTTTTTTATCTTTTATTTTTTACTGTTCCTTCCTCCTCTGTTTGCGAGAGTATGTGTGTATATATTGTGAGGTGGGTATTGGGGTAAGGT
>NC_061116.1:140148302-140206343 GCF_002878395.1 Capsicum annuum | reverse complement strand
ATATCGGGGAGGGACGAAATTAGGTGTCTACAAAACCCAAAGTCCACAAAATCGACAAAATATTTGTCTTATTTGGGGCAATGTAAATAGCAAAATGTAAAGCAAAAAATTAACTGAATTCATAAAAACTAAGTTCTTCGATAATGTTTCAATGAATTTTTCCTTCAAAAATCTCTTACTAACAAGCTAAATTCTACTGGGACGCCCATAAAAAGTATCATTTTTGAGTAGTAGCTTTAACGTTAAAAGTGACATGACACCCGCAACCTCGAGATTCTAAATCCGCCTCTGAATCTATACACAACGATACAATGATAATCTCTTTACCCCTGAGATTATAATGATACTCCTAACAATATAAAACGATCAAAAGTGGAAATGGATATTATATTTAATTTTAAAGTGGGCAAAATCAGTTACTCTAACACGTAGTGAGTGAAAATGACGAAGTTCATGGATTTCCACTTTGTTGAAAAGGCTCCTTTATGAATGAAATCTTCTCTTGAGGTTCAAAAAGAATCCTATAATAAAGTGAAAAGATACCCTACTTTTTTAGTGTCTGCTATTTATATTCCATGAAACCTCCCAATAATTTTATTTTATTAACATTTTCCCTATCATATACTATTATTTAACTTTAAACAAAGTACTGAGACTAATCCAACTCTTCAATAATTTCGTGAAATAATAAGCGATCGACCTTGAGTTCAGCTCAGAGCCCAACTTTACTTCACATGTCGATCTTCTCTTCAGTCAATTAAAAATCGTCATCTTCTTACTATTCTTTTTCTCTTATTTCGCAACATTAGTTTACTATTCAGCGTCCTTTAATCCCTAAGGGGTCATTTGTAGAGTGTATTGGCAAAATTAATGCATGTATTAATTAATGTGTATTATGAATATCTTGTTTGATATAATTTTTAATCTATGTATAACTAATGCAAGCATTAATTATACACGCTATTGTGTATTAAGGTGTGTATTACTAATAACACCCATTTTCTATGTATTAGTAATGCAAAGTTTTTAATACATGCATTAACTTATTAAATGACCTTAATACCCCTCAATTTCCCTCTCAAAATATTTCATCATTCCTTTTCCCGCCATTTCAATTTGCAATAGTGAATTTTTTCAAAACATTTCACAATTTTTTTCCCACCACTTTAATCTACAATAATGAATAATTGATTTAAATAATTGTAACATATCTTTACTTTGCTTCGAGGGTCTTTAAAAAGATTAAAAAAAATTGAGACTATTTCTTAATTTTACGTCTTATATTTTATTTTTGTTTCGACTATGTTAATCTATTGGCGTAATATTTCATACGCAAAGACGAATGTCTTGCAATTAATCCGAAACCTCTATATACTTGTTCAACAATACTAATTATATTTGAGATGACAAAAGAATTTTGTTGCAAAAAAGTGTACAAAATCAAAAAAGGGTATTTTTATAAACAAACATTTCTTTTATAGAAATTATGTAAGATGTATTATTTCTTATACATCAAACCAAATAATGTATAAGAAATAATATATGCATAACTAATACAAGCATAACTAATACAAGTATTATTAATGAGAACATTATTAATACACTATATTTTGCATTGATCTTATACACTCCACCAAACGACCCCTAATTGTATAAGTACAATTCAGAAACTTTCTCTAATTTTACATTGATGAAAGTGCTAGACACCTTTTAATAATTCAACGTACAGACAGACATATTTATAGTGACAACGTTTGTTCGAAGATTTCATGACTGTTATGGAAAAGTGTTGTGTCATTCAAATCTCATTTAGTTATTATAAATAAAAGTATTCAAAATTAGAAAGAGCATGAATATAAAAAAGATAAACATTAGTATTTTCCTCAAGCAGTTATGAAATAGCTGATGTGCACCATCTAAATATTTTTTCTTTAAAAAATTATATATTTGTGCTTCAAAATTTACTATGTACATGCATTATCATAAATATTTTGATATTTTATTTTGTAGATAATATATTTCTTACAAAATATTATAACACAATATTTGAGTATGCTATGATACAGAGCTAGTTTTACAAAGAATGTACGGCTATAATGAACGGCACTGTCGTTATAGGTAGAATGACGTTACAAAGAAGCAAATTATAACATAAAAAATTGATTTCGGAAAAAATTAGGCCTCTATAGTGAAATGTAGTTATAACGAGGTGGCGTTATAGAGAGATCTGATTGTATAATGAAAATCTTTCATTTGACTTGGATCGATTCAATCCAAGTACCTCTAAATCTCACATATAAATTAGTCAAAGACATTTTTATTTTTTTTTGATAAATTAGTCATTGTTTGTAGTAAATTTCATAGGTGGTCATCTAAGTTTGTGTTTGTTATCCAAAAGTCATTATCCTATATTTTGTTAGATAAAAGTTATTTAACTTTGTCTTATCTTTCATAAAAAAACTTAAGTCATTAATAGACCCCTAAATTTATTTGCATATTTGATTTGAACACCTGAACTTACCCTTATATCTATTAAACACTTATCTATATCTTTACTATATTAAAAGTGTGAAGGGTTTTAGAAATATTATTTGAACCTTTTATCCTTCATTAAAAGTCTCTGCTTTAGATAAAATCGTCTTTTCACTATTTTCCTAATATTTAAGAGTTGAAAATTAATTAAATATTTATAGTAAAACCTTTCCTTATTAGAAGTCATTAAAAATAATGACAACTAATACATTTTTTATTACTGTAAGAATTTTAAATCAACTAAAGTTGATTTTAAGAAGATCTGAAAAATCTCAAAATAAATATGAAAATGTTAGAACAAGAAAAATATAAGTAGTGCCAAATTTTTAAAAGTTTTTAGTAAGTAATCAAAGACTTTTTACAGATTTAAATTTAAAAAAAAAAAATTGAGAAGTGATTTGAACTTTTTACACTTCATTAAAAATCTCTGCGAAATAGATAAATTCTTTAATTTTAAATAATTAAAGGTTACACGTGCGAGGCACGCACGGTTAAACTAGTATTATTCAAAAAATGTACCTATTAAACACTTTTTGCTGACATAGCACAATAACAGTAATATACATCTCAAACACGCGTGAAGCCAAAAAATTATTTACAAATCCAATTGAAAAGTGACACGTCAACAAAATAAAAAGTCAGACATAAAAGTATATTTAAAAATAAATAAAATCTCCTTCATGTCATAACTTCACCGAAAAAGTATCAACTAAACAAAGTTCATCAATCAAAGCAGAAAAAATTATAAAAATTGACTGACAATAATTTTCAAGGTTGTTGACGAGTTCATTAAACAGGAGTAAAAAAGAATCTCAGTGAAACGTCTTTTTTTTTTTACAAGATTAATAGAAATCTTGAGTTATTTTCTTTAAACTCTTCTACCGAATCAA
Organism: Capsicum annuum; assembly: GCF_002878395.1. NCBI lineage: Eukaryota > Viridiplantae > Streptophyta > Magnoliopsida > Solanales > Solanaceae > Capsicum > Capsicum annuum. The sequence continues at coordinate 140,202,921 of NC_061116.1, read as the reverse complement.
ATTCGAGCATAAATCAAATTTAAAATTTAGAAAAAAATAAATTCAAAAAAAAAGAAGAAGAGAAAAGATAGAAAAAATGGAGGAGATTTAAATTTGAAAATAAAAAATGAAAAAAAGATGAATTAAAAGCGGAAAAGCAGATGAAGAAGGACAGATAGCTACAGATGGTTTTTTTTTTTCTTTTAACATACAAATACTAGATGAAGTGGAGAAGCTGATGGCTTCGGCCGATGGCTTAACATTTTTTCTTTTTAAAAAAAAAATATTTTTTTTATGTTGTTACAAAATTCATTTTAAAAGAACTTTTTGAACTCACACGACTCGTGTCACTATTTAATTAGTCAAATTGACACGTCACTAAAAGTGTATCACACCCATTTTATATTTTTAGTTGATTGTCAAAAAAGTGTTTAAATGTTTAAAATTCTGAGGGGTAGAGGTGTTCAATAGATATAAGGGAGAGTTGAGGTGTTCAAGTGAAATATGTGATAAGTTTAAGGATCTGTCGATAACTTAAGTCTTCACAAAAATAACTTTGATGAAATTTGATTAAAACTCTATCTAAAATATGAGATGAAATTAAAAATTGATCCCTCATATTTGATGTAGGTCCAAAATGACCCCTTAAATATACTTTTGAGCAATTTTGATGCTTTAAGCTTGATAAATGTGAGTACGTTTGATCTACATGAAATACTAAATAAACTCTAAATGTTAAATTTTATAAATTTGTGAAAAAACTTAATATGAACTCACATTTAGAGGTTCACTCTTTGCAATTTTTAATCTTTTAGAGTTTATTGCAGGATTTGGTGTAGTTTGCTAGATGTAATTTATCTATTTTTAGAATACTTTCATTGACTCCTTCACAATTTCGACTTCATAACATTGATATCTCATGTTACATATGATACCACACTTACTTTGATTATTTTGATTTACTTATAACAGTTTCTTTAGTGTATTTTTAACTAATGTAAAATATATACTTAAACTTATTTTCCCCTATTAATACTATTTTACTTGTTAATTTTATAAACATGTTTTAATAGTTTTAACCTTTTTAGTTATTCCATTCATTATTACTATTAAATAAAATAAATAAAAATAAAAAGTAAGTGTTTAATTTGCTGTCTTTGTTGTCGTTAGACACGCATACTAAGATTACTTAGAATCAAACTTTTATGAAATAATTGAAATATTTAAAAGTGAAATACTTGTATAAATTTTAAACTTCATTTCATCATTTTCAGTTTTCAATAAATCTTTCAACTTCGTCCTGATCTCTTTAAAAAAATCTGTCATTCAATTTTTTTATTTTAATTTCATAATAAGTAATATTATTTTATTTTTTTATTTTATTTTAATAACTTTATTTACTAAAAATATTACAGTATAGGTCACATATACAATATATTGATAATAATATTCATAAAATCATTACAAAATAATTTGAAAATAATATTTATTTACTTAATAATATATTGTATAGTATGAACAAAATAATATTTGATAAAATTAAAAAAATGTTTTTAAATTAATTAAATAAAATAATATATTAGTAAAGGCTAAGTAAATGAAAAAATAATTATTTGATGTTTGGTTTTAAGATTTTTTCTGGTTTTACTTTGTTTCAATTTTGTTAAATTTAGTGGTAGAGTTTGTCAAATATATAAAATTAAAAAGACTCATTTCTAGCAAAATAGTGAATCAAAATTTCTCAAAAATATCCTTAAGGGGCCACTTTGAATTTATCCTCAAACATAAGGAATATTTTTGTTATTTTTTCTCACATTTAAGGTAGAGTTTTTTTCCAAATTTTATCAAGGTTACTTTTGTAAAAATAAGATTAAAAAAATTAAATAATTTTGTATAGCAAAATAAAGAATAATAACTTTTGATATTAAACATAAAATTAAACAATCACCTATAAAATTTACTTCAGTTGTTTGTGGTACATCTTTATTTTACACAAACGAATGGATGCAAGGTGTTTTTGTGATTATTTGTGTATATTTGTAGGTGGTTGGTTTTTCAAATGTCCGGTTAACTAATAGTTGGAATTATTAAAAAACTGATAAGAAGAAGGTTAATTTTCAAATTAATAATTATTTTTTTTATTTTTACTTATTTACTTTTAAAAATCAAGAGATCATAATCTATTAATTAATTTTTAAACTACCCCTATTAACTATAATCATTTATCAATATATTTTTAAAATATTAAATTTGTTATATTTAAAAAATGACATTATAAAATAATTATTTTATTTATTGCTCCATAAGAAAGTAAGCCAAACCAATATTGAAAATGTAAAAATAGACGGCGAGAATATTAACTGATCATATAAAAAATCAACTTTATTCACACAAAGAGAGAGAAATACGATAAATAATTAGCAATAAAATAAATAACTAAATAAATAAAGAAAAAATTACATAAAGTGACAAACTTAAAGACTATAATTACAATAAATAACAATACTTTCTTAAAATTATAGTTTATAGCAAAAGTAGCATTATTTTGCCCATTAACTAGACAAGTGCGTTTTTTACTCCGACTACTTTATCTTTTTCTATTTTCACTTCATTATTTCACTTCCGTCCAATCTAACCGTATCTTCTCACCTCTTTTTCCTCAATTTTTGCCTATTTTTCTCAATTGTTGATAAATATTGTGATCCATCAAATCAAGTAAATTGATATTGCCTATTTTCTTCAACTTTATTCTTTTATTTTTTTTGCGGGGGATGGGGGGAGGGGATGGGAGGGGGTTGTGAATTTTGCGTTTTGTAACGATCTGAACTTTTTTTCGCATGTTGCGTTTTGTATCTCTTGTGAATTTTTTTGGGGTTTTTTTTGTAGCTCTTTCGGATTGTATGTTGCATTTTGTGCATTTTTGTATTTTTTAACACAAGTGAACATAGAAGAGGTGAAATCGAAGCATTCAGAGAAGATTGCGAAAATTATGAAGCAAAAAGAATTGAGAAAACCTTCATCTCCAAACCCCCAAAAATGAAAAAAAAACTGCGAAAAAAAAAAGTCAGACGAAATTGAAGAGTCAAGTAAAATACCAAGTTCTGTTGATCAAAATTCATATGAATATAAATTCGAATAAGACAAAGTGAAAAAGGTATTTGTATTTGTACCTTTATAGATTATGGGTCATATGTAGGTATATGTATTTTTTGATATACATATGATTATGCTTATATTTATTTTTCAGTTGGTAACATATGTATTTATAGTACTTTTTTTTATTTAAGATATGTAGTATGTATTTTGTGTTGTTCAGTCATATATATATATATATATATATATATATATATGAATGGAGTTGTATTTGTTATTATTAAGATATGAAATTGTATATGTTACTGTTAAGATATGTATTTGCTACAATTATATGTAATTGTATTTTGTTACTGTTAAGATATGTATTTGTTACTGTTAAGACAACAAGACATGAGTTGTAGTTGTCAATGTTAAGATATGTATTTGATATGCATTTATATTTGTTTGTTCAATATTACTATGATATGTATTTTGTAAATACATATGAGTTTATTTATGTATTATGGAACAAACAAGTATTTTGAAAATACATATACAGTGATATATGTAATTGTTATAATGTAATATCTATGATGTTATAGGAAATGTGTGCATACTATGTATTTTGTATTTTTTTTTGTGAGAAGAACATGTGTAATATCCCATACTCTTCTTAGCTCAGTGAACTCTTAGTTGCATGCATACGAGGCTTAAAGCCTGAAAAATGAAAAATTCTAAGTGTTGGGGACGTAGTCATTTTTAAGACCTCTTAAATTCGAGAATTTTTATATTGGTCTTTCCAATTCTGAGATGTTGATTTTTGAGTTAATTCATGTTCAGGGGTATAAGGAGCATGTCTCGAAAAGTTTTAAATTTTTTAGATGAGGATTGGGTCACATTTGGATCACGATTTAAGCAGCTCACCGCGATAGTGCCGCATCACGGTGGTAATAGCGATAGGACCCTCATCGCGTCGCGGTGACCATATAAAATGCATTCCAGTTACGAATTTAATTATCTGAGGGGAAATTGCATTTTTTTCCTCAACCCAATTCGTCAAATCACGAAATATAACACCAGTTAGGGTATTTTTTGTGCATCTTCTCTAATTTCCTCTCAAAAACAAACCCTCTCCTCCCCCAAGATCATCAAATTCCATTACTTTCTCTCCAAGGAAACCAAGAAATCAAGTTCCCTAATTCAAGAAAATTCAAGAAAGCATCAAGATTGGTGTTTCTCTCTCCATACTAAGGGTTTAAGGTATGTGGGGTATTCATTCATAGGTCCCTTTCACTCATGGAGCCCAAAAATCTTTTTTCTTTCAATTAAAGAGTGAATTTTCTATCATTATGATATTTTATATGTTCAAGGAAGATTGAATTTCATATTTTTATGGTGATTTTAATTCAATTCAGTCCATGTATGATCCCATGCAAGATTTTGAATTCCTCATGCCATGAATTTAAGTTTTCCATGCTTTATTCAAGTGAATTCAGTGATAGATTCTAAAATCTTGATTTTTAGCAACATTCTCATGTTTTAAATTCATTTTCCCTATGTTTGATAAAATGCCTATGTCTTGAGTTTGACCATGATTCCCCATGGGTTAGCTTGTAATTACTTGTGATCGTAAACACCATTACAACGACTAGGGGCAACCTCGGGTTGTGATAAAACTTGGTATCAGAGTCAAAGGTTTTACAGTGTCCTAGAGAGTCTTAAAGTTGCATTGAGTAGAGTCTCCTGTATGGGTGTGAAGCGTGCCACATTTATGGAGAAGAGGCTACAAGACGTTTTAGGAAAAGTTTCCCTTTTTTCAGTATTCATGCCGTGTAAAAGAGCATGAGCTCTATTTAAACTCTCATTCCGACTCATCCTTTATTTCGTTATAGATAATGCCTCTCAAAAGAAACAACGGTAAGAAGAAACGGGAATCAGCCCTCACTACCCTTTGTTCAGGAAGATCCCCTGAATGAGCATGTCACTCATGCCAAGTTTAGAGCTGCATTCACTACCTTAGCTCACTCAGTAGATGCTCAGAACAACCAGTAGGTTGTTGCCCTAGCTAACCCAGTGAAAAATGTAGCTGTAGCTAGGATTCAAGATTTACCCGAATGAATCCTCGTTTGTTTTTGAAATCAAAATTTGAGGAGGACCCGCAAGATTTTCTTGATATGATTCAAAAGGTGAATGATATAATGGGTTTTACTTTAAGTGAGAGTGCAGAGTTGGCTGCTTACCAGTTGCAGGTAGGGGTGAGAGTTCGGTATTTTCAAAGTTTGGGTTCAGTAAATCGATAATCAGTATTTTAACATAGATACCACATACCATACTTATGAACATCGATTCGGTAATTTGGTAATCGGTAAATTAAACTTTGATTCAATACGGTATTTGGTTTTACCATATTAAAGTTAGAGATGTGAAAATGTACGTTTGAACTTCAAAGAGTATATTTATAGAAATCTTATTTAGTATTCTTTTTGTTTATTTTTGTGAATATATTATCAAGTTTTAAGAGATTTTTTGGAATAGCTAATACTATTGTCTATTGGACTGATTAGACATACACAGACACATATATATATGTGTGTATGTGTATGTGTGTGTGTATATATATATATATTATTCGATATTCGGTAAATACCGAATACCAAATGGTATTAATATCTTGAACCAAACCCAATTCCGAATATCGAAATGCTAAAATTTTACTCCCAAATACCATACCAAATACCAAATAATCGAATACCAATTACCAAATTTTTTGGTTCGGTTTGGTAATTTGATTTTTGGTATTTTATGCCCAACCTTAGTTGTAGGATGTAGCATACGTGGTATAAGCCATGGAAGGAGGATAAGGGTGTTGAGGTAGGGCCTATAGAGTGGGAGGAGTTTGCCACGACTTTCTTTGGCAGGTTCTTTCCTCTAGAGTTGTGAGAAACTAAGGTACATGATTTTATAAACCTAAAGCAGGGTAGTATGAGTGTGAATGAGTATTTGCTTAAGTTTATTCAGTTGATGAGGTATGCTCTTAATGTGGTTACAGACAATAGGTCTAGAGTGAGTAAGTTTATTTCTAGTGTATCTGATAGCGTGATCAAAGAGTGTAGGACCAAAATATTGATTAAGGAGATGGACTTGTCTAGGCATATGGTTCATGCTCAGCAGATTGAAGAGGAGAAGATTAAAGAGAAAGGAAAAGAGAATAAGAGGGTTAGAACAGGTAGTTTTAATTTCTCTCAGCTAAGGTCAGAGAATGGTAACCGTTCTCAGTTTTGTCAGAAATTTTTAGCTCCATCCCCATCTTCTGCTAGTATGCCAGTGCCAAAGTTCAGGAATGACAGTCGAGATAGGGCGCCAAGCTCAAAGTCCCAGGGTAGTGTGAACAGTAGTCTACTAATCCACTTTGCTAGAAATATGGTAGGAATCATCAAGGTGTGTGCAGGGCTGGTATTGATGTGTGTTTTGAGTATGGAAAACCAAGCCACAGGGCCAGAAGGTGTCCAGTAGTTGCTTAGAGGGGAAAGTATTTGCGCCAACAGGGCCAGTCCAATCTGTCATCAGCTTCAGCAGGTTGCCCGACTCACCAGGGCGCCACTTCTAATGCAACAGAGTCGTTTAATTTCAGTTTTCTAATGATCCAGTTATTGAATAGAGGGGTAGTACTTCAGCGCTTAGGGGTCAAATTGTGTCATATCTTAAGGCAAGAGAAATGATGTCAAAGGGATGTATTTACCAGCTTGTTTGAGTCAAAGACTCTAGTTCTGAGACTCCAAGTATCGAGTCAGTTTCAGTAGTGAGGGAATTTCCAGATATGTTTCCTGAAGACCTTCTCAGAGTTCCTCCTGAAAGAAAAATTGACTTTGGAATAGATCTCCTTCCAGATGCCCAGCCTATCTCTATTGCGCCCTACAAAATAGCTCCAGCCGAGCTTAGGGAGTTGAAAGAATAGTTAAAATATCTCTTAGATAAGGGATTCATCAGGCCCAGTGTTTCCCCATGAGGCACTCCAGTCCTTTTCGTGAGTAAAAAAGATGGTTCTTTCAGAATGTGCATCGATTATCGTTAGTTGACTAAAGTCACCATAAAGAATAAATATCCACTCCCTAGGATTGATGACTTGTTTGACCAACTTTAGGGTTCCAGTTATTTCGCTAAGATTGACCTCCGATTCGGCTATTATTAGCTCAGAATTAGAGAATGTGACATTTCAAAGACAACTTTCAAAACTCGATATGGTCACTTCGAATTTTTAGTTATCTCTTTCGGTCTAACAAATGCCCCAGTAGCTTCCATGGACTTGATAAACTGAATTTTCAAGTAGTACTTAGATATGTTTGTCATAGTTTTCATTGATGGTATTCTTGTCTATTCCTGTAGTGAAAGTGATCGTGCAGACCATCTCAGAATTATATTGTAGACTCTTAGAGCCCATCAGTTGTTCGCCAAATTCAGTAAGTGTGAATTTTGGATAAGATCAATAGTTTTTATTTGCCATATTATTTCCAGTGATGGCATTAGAGTTGACTCTCAAAAGATCGAAGCAGTGAGAAACTGGTCTAGACCCATCTCTCAATTAAATATCAAGAGTTTCTTAGGTTTGGCTTGCTATTATAGACAGTTTGTTGAAGGGTTATCATCTATTGAATCCCCCATGTCTCGATTGACTAGAAGAAATTCAAGTTTCAGTAGTCATATTCTTGCGAGAAGAGTTTTCAGGAGTTGAAAACTCAACTCACCTCAGCCCTAGTCTTGACTTTATCAGATGGTTCAGATGGGTTTGTTGTTTACTGTGATGCTTCCAGAGTTGTTCTTAGTTGTGTTTTGATGCAGAGAGGTAAGGTCATAGCCTATCCTTCTAGATAGCTTAAACCCCATGAAAAGAATTACCCTACCCATGATCTTAAGTTGGCAGCTGTTATTTTTGCCTTGAAGATTTGGAGGCATTATCTTTATGGGGTTCATGTTGATATGTTCACGGATCATAAAAGTTTATAGCATGTATTTTTGTAGAAAGATTTAAATCTTCATCAGAAAAGGTGGCTTGAGTTGTTGAAAGATTATAACATGAGTGTGTTGTATCATCCGGGCAAGTCTAACATAGTGGCAGATGCCCTTAGTAGATTGTGTATGGATAGTGCTGCTCATGTTGAGAATGATAAGAAGAAGCTAGTCCAGGAGGTTTATCAACTTGCTAGATTAGGTGTTCAGTTGGTTGATTCAGTTGAGGGTAGTATATGGGTTCAGAATGATTTAGAATCTTCTTTGGTTGCCAAGTGAAAGAAAAGCAAGATAGGGATTCCAGTTTGGTTAAGTTGAAGGAATCAGTTAGAGATAAAAAAGTAGAGGTTTTCTCCCAAAGGGGAGATGGTGTGTTGCGATGTCAGGGTAGGTTGTGTGTGTCATGTGTTAATGGTTTAAAACAATGGATTTTAGTAGAGACGCACGGTGTGCATTACTCTTTACACCCAGGAGCCACTAAGATGTATCATGATTTGCAAAAATTTTATTGGTGGAGTGGTATGAAGAAGGATATTGTAAAGTTTGTAGCTAAGTATGCTAATTGTCAGTAAGTTAAGGTTGAACATTAGAGGCCTAGTGGAACATTACAGGAGTTCAGCATTCCCTCTTGGAAGTGGAAAGAGGTGAACATAGATTTTATAACAGGGTCGCCTCGTACGCGTCGTCAGCATGATTCGATATGGGTGATTGTAGACAGAATGACCAAATAAGCTCATTTCTTGCCAGTTCATACTTCTTATTCAGTCGAGGACTATTCCAAGCTTTATATTAGAGAGTTGGTTAGGTTGCATAGAGTCCCATTGTCTATCATTTCAGATAGAGGTACTCAGTTTACCTCTAAATTTTGGAAGGCATTTCAGAAGGGTCTTGGTACCCAAGTTCATCTCAGTTCAGCTTTTCATCCTCAAGCAGATGGTCAGGCAGAGAGTAAGGGTGTGCAAAAATTGAACCGACCAATAAACCGAACCGATAAAAATGTTATTGGTTTAGTGTTGTTGGGTTAATGGTTTTTTAATGGGTTTAAAAAAAATTATTGGGTTATTGGTTCGATTTCAGTTTTTCTTAATGGTTTATTGATAAACCGATAACCCAATAAGAATATACTAAATTAGTATTTTACACACACACACACACATATATATCTTAATTTCTTTTTTACCTCTACAAATTAACGAACATATTATTTCAATCATACAAACTCTTAATTCCTTCTGACAAACAAGTAGTTCAAGCTTGAAGATTCCTGTAAATTAAAACATCATGTAGGATTTTGGTTGCAACTAAGATTCAATTTCTTTTCATGTTAGTTACTACTTTTTCTATTTTATGAGTATTTTTTTATCGGTTAAATCGAAAACTGAACCGCTAAGGACTAAAAACCGATAAACTGATAAAAAATAGCTTATTGGTTTGGTTATTGGTTTAGCATATTTAAAAACCAAAAACCAATAAACTAAATCGATAATTTATAAAACCAAACCGAACCGGTCGATGCACACCCCTAGAAGAGAGAACCATTGAGACCCTAGAGGACATGTTGAGAGAATGTGTTATTGACTTTAAAGAACGTTGGGATGATCACTTACCTTTGATTAAGTTTTTCTATAATAACAGTTATCACTGCAGTATTCAGATGGCCCCGTTTGAGGCTCTCTATGGGATGCAATATAGATCTCCTATTGGCTGGTTTGAGGCAGGCGAGGCTGCTTTGATAGGACCAGATTTAGTGTTTGATGCAAAGGAGAAACTTCAGTTAATTAGGGAGAGTCTTAAGACAATCCAAAGCTGTCAGAAATCCTATGCATATGTGAGGAGAAGAGACCTTGATTTTGATGTTGGTGACTTAGTCTATCTGAAAATTTCTACCATGAAGGGGGTGAAATGATTAGGCAAAAAGGGGAAGTTTAGTCCTTGATATGTTGGCCCTTATAAGATTTTGAGTCATTTTGGAAAGATAGCTTATGAGCTTGAGTTTCCTGCAGATTTGGCGTTAGTGTACCCAGTGTTTCATGTTTCTTTATTATAAAAGTGTATTGGTGATCCAGCTATTGTAGTTCCTTTAGAAAGCACAAATATTTTGAATAGCCTTTCTTATGAAGAAATCCCAGTCGAGATCCTTGATCGTCAGATTCGTAGACTGAGGAACAAAGAAGTTTCCTTGGTCAAAATTCTTTGGCGGAACCAGTCCGTTGAGGGAGCACTTGTGAAGCAGAGGCAGATATGCATACCAAGTACCCTCATATTTTCTCCGCAAACTCAGACTCAAGGTAACAATTTTTCTTAGATTGTCTCTTTTCCATTCTCTGTTTCAGCTATATGATCATTCTCATGTCATTGCATGCATTCACAAAATCAGTCCAATTAATGTATAATGCTTCAGACTCAGTCATGTAGTCATGCTTCCAGTTATGCATGTTTAATATATGATTTCAGTTTACCTAGTATCCTCAACTCAATCATTCTATTCGAGGACGAATGATTCCAAGGGGGAGATATTCTAATACACCGCACTCTTCTTAGCTCAGTCAACTGTTAGTTGCATGCATACGAGGCTTAAAGCCTAAAAAATTTCTTTAAGTGTTGGGAACTTAGTCATTTTTAAGACCTCTCAACTTCAAGGATTTTTAAATTGGTCTTCCTAACCCCAAGATGTTGGTTTTTGAGTTAATTCATGTTCAGAGGTGTAAGGAGTATGTCTCGGGGAAGTTTCTGATTTTTCAGATGAGGATTAGGTCACGTTTAGATCATGATTCTAGCATCTCACAGCGATAGTACTGCATCGCGATGGTAATAGTGATGGTACCCTCATTGCATCGTGGTGACCATGTAAAACATATTTCAATTATGAATTTAATTATCTGAGGGGCAATTGCGTCTCTTTTTCTTAACCCAATTTGTCAAATCATGAATTTTAACACCAGTTAAGGCATTATTTGCCCATCTTCTCCAATTTTCTCTTAAAAACAAACCTCCCCTCTCCCAAGATTATTAAAAGATTATCAAATTCCATTACTTTCTCTCTAAGGAAACCAATAATTCAAGTTTCTCAATTCAAGAACATTCAGGAAAGCATCAAGATTGGTGTTTCTCTCTCCATACTAGGGTTTAAGGTATGTAGGGTGTTCGTTCATGGGTCCCTTTCACCCATGAAGCCAAAACCCCCTTTTTCTTTCAATTAAAGAGTGAATTTTCTATCATTATGATATTTTATATGTTCAAGGAAGATTGAATTGCATGTTTTCATGGTGATTTTAATTCAATTCAGCCCATGTATGATCCCATGCAAGATTTTGAATTCCCCATGCTATGAATTTAAGTTTCCCATGCTTTATTCAAGTGAATTTCATGATAGATCCTAAACTCATGATTTTTAGCAACATTCCCATATTTTAAATTCATATTTTCCCCATGTTTAATTGTAATACCCCATATTATTCTTAGCTCAGATCAGCTCCTAGTAGCATGTATAGGAGGCTTTAATCCTGAAAATTCCACCAGGTATTGGGGACTCAGTCATTTTTAAGGTCTCTAAACTTCGAAGATTTTTAAATTTGTCTTCTCGACCTTGAGATGTTGGTTTTTGAGTTAATTCATGTTCAGAGGTGTAAGGAGCATGTCTCAGGGAAGTTTTGGTTTTTTTAAACGAGGATTGGGTCTTGTTTGGATCACGATTCCAGCATCTCATTGCAATAGGGTCGCGTCGCGGTGGTTATAGTGATGGAACACCTACCACATCGTGATGAGCATTTAATCCACACTTTAGTTATGAATTTAATTGCCTGGGGGGGATTGTGTCTTTTCCCCTTACCCCAATTCATTAAATCACGAATTATAACATCGGTTAGGGCATTATTTGCCCATCATCTTCATTTTTCTCTCAAAAACAAACCCTCTCCTCCCCAAGATCATCAAATTCCATTTTTTTTCCCAAAAAATCAAGAATTCAAGTTCCCTAATCTAAGAACCTTCAAGAAAGCATCAAGATTGGTGTTTCTCTTTCAAGGTTAAGGGTTTAAGTTATGTGTGATGTTCATCCATGAGCCCTTTTCACCCTTGGAGTCCAAGAATCCCTTTTTGATTTTAAATTATGAGTTTTTACATGATTATATTAAACTATATTCATGAATCTTTTGTTATTTCAACTTCAAGTTAAGATTATAAATGTTTTCAAGTTGAATGGATTATGGTATGTTTTGAATGTTGTAGTTCCCATATCATTATTATGCGAGTCAGAATAAATCCTTAATTTATGATTTTGTCTTGTACTCATGCTATCTCCTCATGTTGAAAAGCATTCCCATGTTAAAGTCTTGATCTCCACGTGTTTGATAAAATGCCAAAGTGATGGATTTTGAATAGTGATTCCCTATTATGGTTTTCAGAGCTTGTATATGCCCTTATTGTTATTTCCTTTCAGTGATGGTGGGTTATGAACACCCAATACCTAATTGTTTACATGAATTCAGTATCTTCAGAATAATTCTAGATGAACCATGAGCACTGTCATTCATTCAGTTATTATAAACCGTTGTTTGTTCAGTTAAATTTAGTTTAGTACAGTAATCAGTGTCAGTTCATGTAATACCCCAAAAATCTAAACCAATGTTAGTGACATGTTCCAAGCTAATGGATAATACCTTATAGTTCTTTGGTAGTTTTATGAGTGAGTTTGATGTATATTAAGGCCTCAAATAACTCCCATCCATTAGACAAATCAAAATAATCCTTACCGATTGAATTATTGATAAAAATGTTGCTTTAGTCAACTTCAACAGAGAATATCTTTTCTTCTACTCAGAATTTTCCATCTCAAGACCCACCAAATTATATAAAATTGAATTAGCTTTCCAACGATACCAAATTTGCCTAAATCTGATACTCGAAGGAAAAGTTATGGCACTTTTAGTGTGTAATAGTAGCCCAACGCGATAAGGCCGCATCACGGTGATGGGAAAAATCACGTTTGTCATTTTTTAGTGTATCACCACCATAAGCACCGCATCGATCCAAGGGGCATTTTTGCATTTTTTTCAGTGTGTCACCGTAATAAGCACCGCATCGCGCCAAGGGGCATTTTGCATTTGTAATTTTCTAGTGTGGCATCGCGATTGGCATCGTGTCGTGCCAAGGTTCTAGTTTGGAATTGTCCTTTTTCTAGTAGCACAACGTGATAGCAATACGTCGTGCCATTGGGAAAAATGGGAATTATCAGCTTTCCAGTGGCACAACACGATAGCACCTTGTCGCGCCGAAGCCCAAAATTGGGATTTCCAACCTGCGAGTTAATTTTTTCTAGGGAACTTTTGGTCATTTTACAAAGCCCCAAATTCATCCAAAATACGTAATTGCAACCCTAAAGGGTCATTATGAGCCCTATTACTCACAAATCCTCTTCAAGAAATTAATCTCTCTCAAGAACAAAACCCTAACCCTCAAGATTCAAGATCAAATCTCAAGAATTCACCATCAATTCTCACAAATTCATAAATCAAGGTATGTTTGGTATTCATCCTTGGGTTCCTTCCACCCTTGGAGTTAAAGAATCCTTTTTGAGAATTTAAATTATGAATTATATTCTTGAATTAAATTGTGTTCATGTATGTGTTGATTTTATGAGCTGTAAACTAAGAATGTTATAAATTTCAAGTAAATAAACTAGCATGTGTGTTGACTTATGCACTCCTCATATCATAACCCATGAATTGAGAGTTGAATGTTGTAGTCATGATATCCATATGTTATTCTTTCTCATGTACAAGAACCATGCTCCCCAAGTGTTTGACAAAATGTCCATGTGAACAAATTGTGCATGACATCCTAATTATAATGCTTTTAAACTTGTGATATGGTTCTATTATTTATGCTATTGAGTCCTGGGGGTATTGTATACCCGAAATTAGCTGCTTACTTAGTTTCCAGACATAATAGAATGATTTTGTAGTATCCCAAATAGTAGCATTCGGTCAGTTAATAGAATCAGCGTAAGTTCAGTCAAGCTTAGTACTGTCTAGTGATCAGTATCAGTTAAGTTGAAAGTAGGAATCAGCACTGAGTGAACTCAGGGAAGGGGCCATTCCTGCCTGTATAGGGTTTGACCCTTAGTAGAAGTCCCTAAGTTATAGAACTACATAGCTAGTGTAGGGTGAATCGTCTTCCTACCAGACTAAGGTTGACGTAACTATATACATCTCATGAGTCTTTCTGCCAGATTAGGGTTGACCCAGCCAGTGTTAGTAACCCGTGGCATGGTCCTTACACCCTTCCAACTGGGATTATAGGTTGGAACCCAAATCAGTATATAAATGGGGTATGCCAGTTAGATGATAACTTCCATAATCTCAGTTTCAATACTCAATGTTCAGTATTCAGTATTCAGCATTTAGTTCAGAACTCAGTTCAGTTCTACACAATCATAACTTGCAGTTATCAGAAACTCAGTACTTCAATTCAGTCTAATTCAGACAGGCGATATATGCTTAGTATTACATATTCATTATCTTCAGTAGTCCCAGTATTGTATATACTCTCCTTCAGTCACTTTACGATATTTAGTTGTCATTATTACTCATGCGCATGAACCCATACTTATTATCCTAACCTCACCTAGCGTACTAGTACATTCAAAGTACTGACATGTACTCTCTCTTATACTATGATGTCTTATATCATAGGTTCAGACGCTAGGGTACTGACACTCTTCCAACTAAGGTTATAGGTTGGACCCCGATTAGATCAGATTTGGGTATGTCGGTAAGATGATACCTCCCATATTATCAATTCAGTATTCAGTACCGAATTCAGTTCAGGTTTGCTTGACCATAGTATACAGATTACCAGTTATTCAGTTACTAGATTTCAGTAATTCAGTTTACAGATTATTTCAGAAACATTATATGCTTGGTCTTGCCTTCTCATATATTATAGTGTCGTGCATTCATATTCAGTTATCTCATGTTATTCAGTCAGTCATTATTTCATGCACAGTTAACCCATGCATTTTATCCTAACCTCATCTCGTATACCAGTACATTTAAAGTATTGGTCACACACTCTTCTTTGTGCTATGATGTTTAATATCGTAGGTTCGGATGCTCAGTTTCTGACCACGCTTAGATAGTTCAGCTTATCAGTAATAACAATTGTGGTGAGTCCTCATCTAACGAGGACATGATTATTTTATTTCAGTTTACCTCAGTTGTGTCATAATTTCATTCAGTCGGAGTTAGTTGGGGGCTTATCCCATCAACTCTTCAGTCATTTAGAGGCTTTTCAAACATTCATACCTTCAGTTAGACAGTTAGTTAGTTTATCAATTATTTTATTAGTCTTATCAAATATTTCAGACTTATAATTTAATAGTATTTTTAGCATTTAGACTTTATGGATTTATTAATTATTTCTGCACATGCCTATTATCATTATTGTATTTAGTGCTCATAGCAAGTACCATCTCATGGGTTAGCTTATGGTCACTTACGACTGTAAGCATCGTTGTCGCAACTAGGGGGTAACATCGGGTCGTGACATTGATGAAATGCCTATGTCTTGAGTTTGACCATGATTCAATACTATAGTTTGAGTTTAAATGTCATGTTTTATAGATCATTCAGTGTTGGTGGGTTATGAACACCCGATACCATATGTTCTTACATGATTTCTATTTTCAAGTAATGAGTTTGTCAAACCATGATTTTTAATATCATATTCAGAACACCATGATCATGTTGAGAAGTATCAGTTTATATGTTAACAATTACCTCAGAATCTATATGCATTGTTATTTTGCAAGATACCATGACCTAAGCCTATTAGTTATCTGTGAATACACTTGTTAGTATTTTAGTGTCTTTCAGTTAGGAGCAGAACATGCCTTCGAGAAAGACTAATGGAAGAAGAACTGGGAACCAACCAGTATCTTCGCTCGTTCAGGAAGATCCTCTGATTGAGCACATTTCTCACGCAGAATTCAGAGAGGCATTCTTTACCCTAGCTTATTCTGTGGTAGCTCAGAATGTTCGACCAGCTGTTGTTTAGTCTAACCCAGTGTACAATACTGCTGCAGCTAGAATTTGGGACTTTACCCTAATAAACCCTCCTTTATTTTCAAGGTCTAAGTTTAAGAAGGACCCATAAAAATTTCTTGACATGGTGTAGAAGGTAACAAATTTTATAGGGGTAACTGCCAGTGAGAGTGCTGAGTTAGCTACTTATAAGTTGCAAGATGTAGCTCATACATAGTTTAAGTAGTAAAAGGTAGACATAGGCACAAATACAGGGCCTATAAAATGGGAAGAGTTCACTACTTCTTTCTTAGATAAGTTCATTTCGTTTAAGTTGAGAGAAGCTAAGGTGTTAGAGTTTATCAACCTGAAGCAGTGCAACATGAGTGTGAAAGATTATTCCCTCAAGTTTACTCAGTTGTCCAGGTATGCTCCTCATGTGGTAGCTGATACAAGGTATAACATGAGCAAGTTTGTGTCTGGGGTATCTGACAGTGTGGTTAAAGAGTGTAGGACCGCAATGCTATTAAGGAAATGGACATATCTAGGTTGATAATCCATGCTTAATAAATTGAGGAACATAAGACTAATAAGAAAGAGAGGGAGAGTAAGAGGGCTAAAACTGGTAGTTTCAGTTTTGCTCAGTCAAAGTCAGAAGGTGGAAACTGTCCTCAGTTCTGCCCAAAATCTTCAGTCCCAACTCCGTCTTCAGCTAACGCGCTAATTCCTAAATTCAGGAATGATGATAAGGATAGGGTGCCAGGATCTAAATCTTAGGGTAGTGTAAACAGTGCTCGAACAAATCCTCTTTGTTAGAAATATGGCAAAAACCATCAAGGTATTTATAGGGTTTGTAATGAAGTGTGTTTTGGGTGTAGTAAGCCAGACCATAGGATCAGAGAGTGTCCTCAGGTAGGTTTATAGAGACAGCATAATTATCTTCCAGTTCAGTTCGGTCGCCCATCTCAGCACGGTGCCACTTCCAGTGCCACCAGTGGACAGCACCCAAAAAGGCTCTATGCACTTTAGTCCTGAAAAGATCAGGAGAGTTCTCATAGTATGGTTAGTGGTATGATGTAAATCTTTCATTTACATATTTATGATTTGTTAGATCCTAAAGCTTCTCTGTCTTTCGTAACTCCTAACATAGCCGTCAATTTTGGAGTCAGCCCTGAAATCCTAACAGAGCCTTTTTCAGTCTCAACCTCAATGGGTAAGCCTATCATAGCCCGATGGGTATACAGAAACTGTCCGATTATGGTTTCTCAGAAAGTTACTTCAATAGACCTTATAGAGTTAGAGATAATGGATTTTGCCGTTATTCTCGACATGGATTGGCTCCACTCATGTTATGCCTCAGTCGATTGTAGAAATAGAGTAGTTATTTTTTCAGTTTCCAAATGAACCAGTCCTTAAATGGAGGGGTAGTACAACAACGCTTAGGGGTCAACTTATTTCGTACCTTAGAGCGAGAAAGATGATATCCAAGGGGTGTATTTACTATCTTGTCTGAGTAAAACACTCTACTTCTGAGACCCCAAATCTAGAGTCAGTTTCAGTAGTGAGGGAATTTCTAAATGCGTTCCCTAAAGATCTTTCCGGAGTTCCTTCCAAAAGAAAAATTGACATCGGAATAGACATTCTTCCAGATACATAGCCTATCTCTATTCCGCCATATAGAATGGTTCCAGCCGAACTCAAAGAATTAAAAAAAAGTTGTAATATCTCCTAAATAAGGGATTCATCAGGCCTAGCGTCTCCCCTTGAGGCGCACGTTACATGGTGCTCATGATCCTAAAGGACCACAAGCTAACCTTCAACTGATATCTGTACCTGAGTTCTGCATAATATAATATAATAAATGCAGAAAACTGGCGGAAAACTTGCCATAAGGTTCAAAACAACTAAAATACTCAAAACTAAAAACTGAATACTGATAGATCTATCCAAAAAGCCTCTAGACTGTCTGAACTGTGGAGTTGATGGGACATGTGCCCGACTAAATCTGTCTACTGAAAATAAACTAAATCTGATGCAATAATAAAATAAGAATCATCCTTGAATGAAGAGGACTCACTGCTACGTCTACTGCTGCTGACTGGGACTGAGCTGCTAAGGGTACTTTGGATCTCGTGCTTCTGAACCTATGGTGTAAAGTAAAACACCATAGTGAAAATACGTCAGTGTGTGGGAATGTACTAAGTATGCAAGATGAGGTAAGGCTAAATTCAAGGGCTTATGCATGAACAAGTGCTTAACTAAATAATTATGAGAGTACTGAATGAGGACATATGCATGAATACATAAACCATAACTAAAATCATCGTGACTCTGAATATTGAAACTCAGGTACTGCTTTACTGATGTCTGAACTCACTACTAATACTGAGATACCGAGCAAATGAAACTTTTGATATTGATAACTGAGTACTGAAGTTGAGATCAATCCTATCTAGCGAGTGATATCAGAAACAGATGATACTGAAGCTGATTAACTGAATCTACTCATATCGATAACTGAGTTCTAAGCTTGGTACATTTGACTGACTAAATCTGAGGTCAAACCTCTCTAATGGATAATCCCTATATCTACTATCAATGATAAGAAATGATTATGTTTGAGATCAGACCTATCTAGCGGAAGATCTCTGAATCTAATAATGAGAATAATCAACTGAACCTAAGACTGAGATCAGGCCTATCTAATGGGTAATCTAGGGATCTGATAATGAGAATACTCAATTGAATCTAAGACTGAGATCAGGCCTATCTAATGGGTGATCTTTGGATCTATTAGAACTAATACTAATTAACTTTATGAAAGACCAGGCCTATCTAGCGGGTGGTCCATGAATCTATGGAACTATCTAAGTTTTGTGCTGAGATAGGTGACTATATGTGGTAGTCCTAATTTCTGAGTTCTACTTTGAAGACTGATACTGAAACTACAACTGTGGGAGTTCTCACTTAACCGACATGCCCCAAATCTAAACTAGTGTGGTCCAACCTGTAACCCCAGCTGGAAAGATGTCAATACCGTGCCACGGGTAGAGATCTCTACTCTGGTCAAGCCTCTCTGACGGGTGACCCTGAACAGGAAGTCAAGCCTAAGGTAGTATAATAGTCAAGCCTTTATCTAACAGGTGACTACTGGTTCTGTGCTAGCTACGTAGTTTGGGAATTCAGGGATTGCTGCTAACGACTCTGTCTCTCTAACGGGAAAGCCATCATCCCTGCACTCGCTCGGTGCTAGCTCCTACTCCCAACTAAAAAACTCTGGACTGATTCTTAACTGAATTTTAACTGAGCTGAATCTATTACTGATCATATTTCTCGAATGATCTGACTGAGTTAAGCTGAGTTCACTTGGTTCCGTTATCTAATGGAATACTACTGAATCTTGTTATTTGACTGAATGATACTAAGCTCTGAATATATTACTTGAATGCTACTAAGGTCTAAACAAACACTTGAATACTACTAAATCTGAGCTGAGTACTGAACTGAGGCTAGAGTGCTAACGATACTGAGGTTACCTAAGTTCTGTAACTATCTGAAAGTATTGAGTTCTATAACTCACTGAGTTCTGAGAATCGTGGATTGACTGAGATTATCGTGAAAACTGACATGGGCTCTAGATTTCAGCTAATTTGTCGGGTATAAATACCCCCAGGACTCGATAACATAAAAGTAAAACATAACCATTCTTGAATAATCATGATCATGGGCATTCATTCACCATCACAATCACTAAAGCATCTCTTCAAGCATTTAGAAATCATAAACATGTGATAATATAGGGAGACATGTTATTGGCTCATACTCCATTCAATAAGGTCTTATATCAAACACTTAGCATGCATTAAAGAACACATAATTGGGGAATTTCATGCTATCATGTCACAATTCATTCACTAAGGCTTTTCAACAAACACTTGTCATGCATGAGCTTGCACAAAATTAGAGATTTTTAGTCAACATGGAATAACAGCTCTAATTCCTTCACATAAGCATCTTATCAAACATATGGGGAGCATGCTTTGCTTATTCAAAAATTTCTACACTTAATTGACATGAACACACCACTTAGCAAGAAACTTGAAGAGGGTTTATCATGAGCTAAAGCTTGAAAACCCTGTAATCAAAATATGAATTAAAACTCGATAATATCATGAACATCAATTTCAACTCACGTGAATCATGAAAACTCATAAACATAAGATCTTTGAAATTTAGAAAAGGATTCTTGAGTTTCTTGGATGAAAGGGACCCAAGAATTAACATCTGCATACCTTAGGAAACTCTTTCTTGAAGGCTCTTGGAGAGATTCTTGATTTTCTTAGTTTTCTTGAAGAAGGGTTTTGATTTTATTCTTGGGTTTTTGATCTTGAAAGAAATCCTAATTTGATGTTATGGATGAGAAATAAAGCCCTCAACTTTGTTCATGATATATAAGTGTCAAAAGGGTGGGAAAGGACCAAAAAGTCCTTTTTAAAAATAACTTTAAAATACTGAACGAGATTTGCGACGATCGTACTAACAGTTCGTCGCTAGTCTGATGGCCCGTTGGATCGTCTGTCGCACGTTGGTCAGAAAAAGGCCACACTGCCTCAGTTGCGACAATCTTAGCGACGGTCTATCGCTAGCTTGACGGTCCATCGTCTTGGCCGTCACACTTGGGCCAGAAGAGAGAATCACTGACTTGGTTGTGATGTTTTAGGAGACGGTCCGTCAACCTGTCCGTCGCACCTGGGCGGTTCCAACAGCTCTTAGTAAAACAGTCATAACTTCCTCATCTAATGTCGGATTTTGACAAAATTGGTATTGACGAAAATATTATTCAATTATCTACGTGAAAAAAAGTCAATATTATAAAAATTATACATGGTTTAAAATATTTCTCACTTGGGAAGTCACTTCTCAATCTTTTAGGGCCGAATTTAGGCTTCACTTGACACGCTCGAAGGCTCAGACTATGAGAAAATTTTGTGGGTTCTTAAAATATCTCCTCCTTGGAAACATTCATCCTCGAATGTTACTTTATAGGCTAAGAATACTGATTGACTAAACTTACTTAAGGAATAAGAACATCTGAAACATGACTATGCAACTGGAACTACTGATATTCTGAGTTCTCATACTGGGTATGCATATCTGATGCATAGAATACTCGACTGAAGCTACTCATAAGTTAATTCTCATAATAGACATGTACATCTGATGCATGGATGCGTAACTGAGTTATCTTCAAGAAAGCCTTTCTGAAATTTCTGATAAGCTGAGCTTCTTCTACTGAACATACATATCTAATACATGAATGTCTGACTGAACTGAATCTTGAAAGAATGACTGATAATGCAATGATATCTGATGCAAAGCTTGTAATAAGAATCTGAGCATGAAACTGAATGGGCTTAATGAATGGAAAAAATCGGAAAGTTATAGGGTATCTCTCCCTTAGGACACTATGTCCCTCTAAGAACACTTACTTTACTGGCATACTTAAGAAAACTGAGGTGATGCTCAAGGCACCTACGAAATGGATCATAACTGAACCTCAAGAATCTGAAACTAATGCATGAGTCATGAACTGAACTTATCTTGTAACTACTAGGACTTTCTACCTTCGAATGGTTATCTTCTTGGAGATTTCAGATAGAATGGTTATATGAAATATGAGAAACAAACTATACGAATCTGACTGCGTGACTGCTAAACTGACCTCCTGGCTTTACTAACTAACTTATGCTGAAACATAAGCTCAAATGGGAGTAAGGGATCTAACAATGCATATCATGAATTGAATATAAAGGACTTATAACATACCCGAATCTATATCAGGGAACCTTTCCTGATCATGGTGTGTCTGAAGCGCATAGAGTCTATTCTGACGCTGACAACTATTGGTACTGGAAGTGGCACCCTGCTAACGCAATTGTCTACCCCTCTGAGGTAGCACTCTATATTCTCGTATTCTATGGCCTGGCTTGCCCACAACACACATCATTGTTTTCTCTACACACACCTAGGTGATTCTTGCCACACTCTCTACAAAGTGAGTAGGTACAAACACCACTAGCACTACTTGGGCTTTGAGGCCTGGTGCTCCATCATGACCGGCATCCCCGAACTTTGGTGTGGGTACACTAACTGAGGATGGAGTTGAGACAGAAAATTTGTAACTATGTTGAGAACAGTTATCACCCTGTGACCCTACCCGAGAGAAATTATGACTACCTATTATGGCTTTCTTACTCACTCTCTCTCTTTTCTTTATCTTATCTGCCTCAATCTGCTGTGCATGCATCATCAGTCTATCCATGTCCATATCTCTATTGAGCATAGCAATCCTACACTCTTTTAATACTAACCCAGATACAACAATCACAAACTTACTCATACTCGCTCTAGGGTCAGCTATCAAATCAGGAACATACTTAGCTAACTAATTGAACTTAACAAAATACTCCTTCACTATCATGGAGTCTTGCCTCAGGTTCATAAACTCTTCTATCTTAGCTTCTCTCACCTCTAGCAGGAAAAACTTATCTAGAAAGGCATTCTAAAACTTCTGCTAATTCATGGGGGCTGCATCCTCCCCTCTACTCTTCTTCCAAACTACAACCCAGTTATGAGTGATATTCTTTAACCTATAGGATACTAATTCTATACTCTCCTCCTCAGAAATATGCATAATCTGGGTGATTTTCTTCACCTCCTCTAGATAAAGTTGTGGATCCTCACCTGCTACTGACCCAAAGAATTTTGGCGAGTTCATTCTCATGAAATCTCTAATTCTGGCTGTGACTGAACCCCCATTTTGCTGAGGTAGGGTCACAACCTAACAGTTACTCTGAACACTAGTTGTCACAACTTGGGCTAACACCCGAAAAGCTGCCCAAAACTTTGCATGTGACACATTCTCATTCTCAGGATCTACTGGCTGAGGTGGATGGTTATTAACCATATGGGCATTGTCTCAGTGAGGAAGCATACTCTGTAAATAAAAAGGGAGAACGGATTAGACTGAGAATCAACTGGAACTTATGCATACTCGCACAACATGGACTTTGAAAGAAGGGAGACTGTTCCAAAAAACATCTTATAGCCTCTTGTACATAAATGTGGCGCGCAACACACCCATAGACAAGACTCTACTAGATGCGGCTTTTAAGACTTTCTAGGACACTATTGAACCTTAGGCTCTAATATCAAGTTTGTAACGACCTGAGACTATCCCCTAGTCATTACATGGTGCTCATTATCCTGAAGAACCACAAGCTAACCTTCTACTGATATCTGTACCTGAGCTCTGTATAATATAATATAATAAATGCAGAAAACTTTCCATAAGGTTCAAAACATCTAAAATACTCAAAACTAAAAATTAAATACTGATATATCTGTCCAAAAAGCCTCTAGACTATCTAAACCATGGAGTTGATGGGACATGTCTTTAACTAACTCCGTCTACTAAAAATAAACTAAATATAATACGATAATAAAATAAGGATCATCCTCGAATAAAGAGGACTCATTGCTACGTCTACTGCTGCTGTCTGGGACTGAGCTGTTAGGGGTACTCTGGATCTCGTACCTTTGAACCTATGGTGTAAAGTAAAACACCAAAGTGCAAATACGTCAGTACATGGGAATGTACTAAGTATGCAAGATGAGGTAAGACTAAATACGAGGGCTTATTCATGAACAAGTGTTTAACTAAATAATTATGAGAGTACTGAATAAGGACATATGCAAGAATGCACAAACCATAACTGAAATCATCGTGACTCTTAATACTGAAACAAGTGCTTAATTGAATAATTATGAGAGTACTGAATAAGGACATATGCAAGAATGCACAAACCATAACTGAAATCATCGTGACTCTTAATACTGAAACTCGGGTACTGCTTTACTGACGTCTGAACTTACTACTAATACTGAGATACTGAACAACTGAAACTTCTAATATTGATAACTGAGTACTGAAGTTGAGTCAGTCCTATCTAGCGAGTGATCTCGGAAACTGATGATATTGAAGTTGATTAACTGAATCTACTCATATCAATAACTGAGTTCTAAGCTTGCTACAATTGATTAACTAAATTTGAGATCAAACCTCTTTAATGGATGATCCCTGTATCTATTATCAATGAAAAGAAATGATTATGTTTGAGATCAGACCTATCTAGCGGAAGATCTCTGAATTTGATAAAGAGAATAATCAACTGAACCTGAGACTGAGATCAGGCCTATCTAATGGGTGATCTCGGGATTTGATAATTAGAATACTCAACTAAATCTGAGACTGAGATCAGGCCTATCTAATGTTTGGTCTATAGATCTATTAGAACTAATACTAATTAACTTTATGAAAGACCAGGCCTATCTAGCGGGTGGTCCATGAATCTATGGAACTATTTGAGTTCTGTACTCATATAGGTAACTGTATCTGACAGTCCTAATTTCTGAGTTCTACTTTGAAGACTGATATTGAAAGAGCAATTTTGGGAGTTTTTACTTAACTGACATGCCCCAAATCTGAACTGGTGGGGTCCAACCTGTAACCCCAGCTGGAAGGGTATCAATACCATGCCACGGGTAGAGACCTTTACTCTGGTCAAGCCTCTCTGACGGATGACCCTGAACAGAAAGTCAAGCATAAGGCAGTATAATAATAGGTGACTCTTGTTCCTGCGCTGGCTACGTAATTCAGGAGTTCAGGGATTTCTTCTACCGACTCTTGTCTCTCTAACGGGAAGGCCATCATCCCTGCACTCGCTCGGTGCTAGCTCTTACTCCCAATTGAAAGACTCTGGACTGATTCTTAACTGAATTTAAACTGAGCTAAATCTGTTACTAATCATATTTCTTGAATGATCTAACTGAGTTAAGTTGAGTTTGCTTAGTTTCGTTATCTGATGGAATACTACTGAATCTCGTTATCTGACTGAATGATACTGACCTCTGAATAGATTACTTGAATGCTACTGAGGTCTGAACCGAACACTTGAATACTATTAGATTTAAGCTGAGTACTAAACTGAGGCTAAAGTGCTAACGATACTGAGGTTACTTAAGTTCTGTAATTGTCTGAGAGTACTGAGTTTTATAACTCACTGAGTTCTGAGAATCGTGGATTGCCTAAGATTATCGTGAAAACTGACACGGGCTCTAGACAGCAGCTAATTTATCGGGTATAAATACCCCAGGACTCGATAACATAAAAGTAAAACATAACCATTCTTGAATAATAATGACCATGGACATTCATTCACCATCACAATCTCTAAAGCATCTCTTCAAGCATTTAGAAATCATAAACATGTGATAATATAAGGAGACATGCTATTGGCTCATACTCCATTCAACAAGGTCTTGCATCAAACACTTAGCATGAATTAAAGAACATATAATTAGGGAATTTCATGCTATCATGTAACAATTCATTCACTAAGGCTTTTCAACAAACACATGGCATGCATGAGCTTGCACATAATTGGAGATTTTTAGTCAACATGCTATAACAGCTTTAATTCATTCACATAAGCATTTTATCAAACATATGGGGAGCATGCTTTGCTTATTCAATAATTTCTACACTTAATTCACATGAACACATCACTTAATAAGTAACTTAACAAAATTGGTATCAACGGAAAGCTTATTCAATTATCTACGTGACAAAAAGTCGATATTAGGTAAATTCTACACCGTTTAAAATATTTTTCACTTGGGAAGTCACTTCTCAATATTTTAGGGCCAGATTTATGCTTCACTTGACATGCTCTAAGGTTCAGACTACGGGAGAATTTTGTGGGGTCTTACAACACCAGTCCTATACGTGTGTAACAAAAATGGTTCTCTTAGAATGTGTATTAATTACCGTCAGTTGAACAAAGTCACAATAAAAAACAAATACCTACTTCTCAAAATCGATGACTTGTTCGACCAACTTCTGGGTGCCAGTTATTTTTCTAAGATACACCTTAGATCCAGCTATATTAGCTTAGAGTCAGAGAATGTGACATTCTAAAAATAGCTTTCAAAACTCGGTATGGCCACTTCGAGTTTCTAGTCATGTCCTTTAATCTCAAAATGCCCCCATAACCTTTATGGACTTGATGAACTGGGTGTTCAAATAGTACTTGGACATGTTCATCATAATCTTCATAGATGACATCTTTGTCTACTCTCGTAATGAAAATGATCATGCAAACCACCTCAGAATAGTATTGCAGACCCTTAGAGCCCATCAGTTGTTCGCCAAATTCAGTAAGTGCAGATTTTGGCTAAGGTCAGTGACTTTTCTTGGTTACATAGTTTTCGGTGATGGCATTAGAATTGATCCTCAAAAGATCAAAGTAGTGAGAAACTGGCCCAAACCTATCTCTCCATCAGATATCAAGAGTTTTTAGATTTGGCTGGCTATTACTAATGATTTGTTGAAGGGTTTTCATTTATTGCATCCCTTATGTCCAGATTGACTTAGGAGAAAGTTAAGTTTCAGTGGTCAGATTCTTATGAGAAGAGTTTTCAGAAGTTGAAGACTCAACTTACCACAACCCTAATTTTGACCTTACCAGATGGTTTAGATGGGTTTTTTGTAGACTGTGATGTTTTCAAAGTTGGTTTAGGATGTGATAGATGGAGAAAGGTAAGGTTGTGGCCTATGCCTCTAGGTAGCTTAAGTCCCACGAAAAAATTATATTACCCATGATCTTGAGTTAGCAGTTGTTGTGTTTGCCTTAAAATTTTGGAGGCACTATTTGTATGGGGTGCATGTTGACATATTCACAGATCAAAAGCTTGCAATATGTGTTTTCGTAGAAGGATTTGAATCTGCGTCAGAGGAGATGGTTAGAATTGCTGAAAGATTATGATATGAGTGTTTGTATCACCTGGGCAAGGCTAATGTAGTGGCAGATGCCGTAAGTAGATTGTCTATGGGTAGTGTTGCTCATGTTAAGGATGGTAAAAAGAAGTTAGTTGAGGAAGTTCACCAGCTTGCCAGATTAGGTGTTCGTTTGGGTAATTCAACTGAGAGTAGCTTTTGGGTGCAAAATAATTCAAAGTCTTCTTTAGTTGTCGAGGTAAAAGAAAAGTAGGATATGGATCCCAGTTTAGTTAAATTGAAAGAGTCAGTCAGAGATAAAAAAAGTAGAGGTTTTCTCCTAAGAGGGAGATAGCGAGTTGCATTGACAGGATAGACTCTGTGTGTCGTGTGTTGATGAGTTGAGACAGCGAATTCTTGTAGAAATGCATGGTGCGCATTACTCTATTCATCCAGAGGCCACTAAGATGTACCGTGACTTGAGAGATATCTATTGGTGGAGTAGGATGAAGAGGGATATTGCAGAGTTAGTGGCTAAGTGCTCTACTTGACAACAGGTGAAGATTGAGCACCAAAAGCCTAGTGGGTCTATGCAGGAGTTCAGTATTCCCACTTGGAAGTGGGAGAAAGTGAGCATAGATTTTATGACAGGTTTGCCTCGTACTCGTCATCAACATGATTCGATTTGGGTTATTGTAGACAGGATGAACAAATCAGCCCATTTCTTGCCAGTCCATACTTCCTTTTCAGTTGAGGACTATGCTAGGCTCTATATCAGAGAGTTGGTTAGGTTACACGGTGTCCCATTGTCCATTATTTTAGATAGAGGTACGCAGTTCACCTCTCACTTTTCGAAAGCTTTTCAGAAGAGTTTTGGTACCCAAGCTTACCTCAGTACAACCTTTCACCCTCAGACAGATGGTCAGATAAAAAGGATCATTCAGACCCTTGAGGACATGTTGAGAGCGTGTATAGTTGATTTTAAGGGCAGTTGGGATGACCACTTGCCTTTGATTGAATTCACGTATAATAATAGCTATCATTTCAGTATTCAGATGGCTCCGTTTGAGGCCCTGTATCGAAGGAGATATAGATCTTTGATTGGTTGGTTTGAAGTAGGTTAGGCTACGGTAGTGAGGCCTGACTTGATATTTGATGCCTTAGAGAAAGTATAGTTGATTAGGGAGAGGCTTAAGGCAGCCCAAAGCTGACTGAAGTCTTATGCAGATGTGAGGAGAAAAGAGGTTTGGTAAGAAGGGGAAGCTTAGTTCCCGATATGTTGGCCCTTACAGAATTTTAAGCCATTTTGGAAAGGTGGCTTATGAGCTTAAGTTGCCTGCAGACTTAGCATCAGTGCACCCAGTATTCCATATCTCTTTGTTAAAAAAGTGTAATGGTGACCCAGCTGTAGTTGTTCCCTTAGAAAGCATAGATGTTCTGAACAGCCTTTCTTATGAAGAAATTCCAGTTGAGATTCTTGATCGACAAATTCATAGACTAAGGAACAAAGAGGTTCCCCTAGTCAAGGTTCTTTGGCGGAATCAGTTCATTGAGGGAGCCACTTGGGAAGCAGAAGCAGATATGCGGACCAAGTACTCTCATCTTTTCTCCGCAAACTCAAATTCAACTTAAGGTAACAATCTTCTTAGAATTTCTCTTTTCGCATGCTCAGTTTCAGCTATATATCATTCTCATATCAGTCATGCATTCACAGAACCAGTTCAGTCATGTGTCATATTTCAGACTCAGTCATGTAATCATGTTGTCATCATGTATGTTCAACATGTAACCAAAGTTCCTCAGTGCTTTCAGTCTAATCAGTCTTATTCAAGGATGAATGTTCCCAAGGAGGAAATATTGTAATACCCCAAAAATTCAAACCAACGTTGGCGCCATGTTTCAAGCTCATGCATAATACCTTATAGTTCTTTGGTAATTTTATGAGTGAGTTTGATATATGTTAAGGCCTCAAATAACTCCCAGCTATTAGACGAATCAAGATAATCCTTACCGATTGAATTTTTTATAAGAATGTTACTTTAGTCAACTTCAAACGATTATATCTTTTATTCTACTCATAATTTTCCAGCTCAAAACACATCAAATTGTAGGAAATTTAATTAACTTTCCAATGATACCAATTTTGCCTAAATTCGAAACTCCAAAGTTATGGCACTTTTCATGTGAAATAGTATCCCAAAGCGATAAGGCCGCATCGCGATGATGGTCGAAATCACGTTTGTCATTTTCCAGTGTGTCACCGCAATAAGCACCGCGTCGCGCTAAAGGGCATTTTCGCATTTATGATTTTCCAATGTGTAACCGCGATAAGCACCGCATCACGCCGAATGGCATTTTCGCATTTGTCTTTTTCCAGTGAGGCACCGCGATTGGCACCGTATCGCGCTAAGGTTCCAGTTTGGAATTATCCTTTTTTCCAGTGGCGCAATGCGATAGCACCGTATCGCGCTATTGGGAAAAATAGGATTTTGTCATCTTTCATGACTCCAGTGGTGCAGTGCGGTAGTACCGCATCATGTCGGAGCTAAAAATTGGGATTTTTAGTCCGCGACTTAATTTTTTCAAGGACCGTTTGGTCATTTCACAAAGCCTCAAATTCATCCAAACCATGTAATTGGAACCCTAAAGGGGCATTATGAGCCCCATTACTCACAAATCATCTTCAAGAAATTAATCATCTCTCAAGAACAAAACCCAAACCTTCAAGATCAAATCTAAAAAATTCACCATCAGTTCTCACAAATTCATAAATCAAGGTATATTTGGTGTTCATCCTTAGGTTTCTTCCACCCTTGGAGTTCAAGAATCTATTTTGAGAATTTAAATTTTGAATTTCATTATTGAATAGAATTGTGTTCATGTATGTGTTGATTTTATGGGCTTTAAACTAAGAAGATTATATATTTCAAGTAAATAAACTAGCATGTCAGTTGACTTATGTACTCCTCATGTCATAATCCATGAATTGTGAGTTGAATATTGTAGTCATGATATCTCCATGTTATTCTTTCTCATGTACAAGAATCATGCTCCCCAAGTGTTTGACAAAATATCTATGTGAACAAATTATGCATGACATCCTAATTGCAATGCTTTTAAGCTTATGATATGGTTTCATTATTTATGCTATCGAGTCCTGGGGGTATTGTATACCCAAAATTAGTTGCTTAGTTTCTAGTCATAATAGAATGATTTCGTAGTATCCCGAATAATAGCATTCAGTCAGTTAATAGAATCAGCGTGAGTTCAGTGAAGCTTAGTACAGTCTAGTGATCAGTGTCGATTCAGTTGGAAGTAGGATTCAACATCGAGCGAACTCAGGGATGGGGGCATTCTTGCCAGTATAGGGTTTGACCCTTAGTAGCAGTCCCTGAGTTACAAAACTGCGTAGCCAGCGTAGGATAAATTATATTCTAGCCAGACTAGGGTTGACATAATCATATACATCTCATGAGTCTTCCTGCCAAATTAGGGTTGACCCAGCCGACCCAGCTAGTGTTAGTAACTCGTGGCACGGTGTAACACCCTTCCAACTGGGGTTACAGGTTGGACCCCAAATTAGTCTATAAATGGGGTATGCCGGTTAGATGATAACTCCTACAGTGTCAGTTTCAATATTTAGTATTCAGTATTCAACATTCAGTACAGAACTCAGTTTTATTCTATACGATCATAACTTGTAGTTATCAGTAATTAGTTATCAGAAACTCAGTACTTCAGTTTTAGTCTAATTCAAACAGACGATATATGCTTAATATTATATGTTCATTATCTTCAGTAGTCCCAGTTTGCATATACTCTCATCCAGTCACTTTACGATATTTAGTTGTTATTATTACTCATGCACATGAACCTGTGCATATTAGTCTAACCTCACCTAGCATACCAGTACATTCAAAATACTGATGCATACTCTCTCTTGCGCTATAATGTCTCATATCATAGGTTCAAACGATCGGGTTCCTAACCATACTTAGCTAAATCAGTCAATCAGCCACAGTCATAGTAGTGAGTCCTCATTCCTCGAAGATGCGATACTTATTTAGTCAATGCATTATTTTAGTATTTTAATTATTCTAGACAGTAGTTGTGAGTTAGTTGGGGCCTGTCCCATCAACTCTTTTATTTCAGATATGTTAGAGGCTTTCAGATATTATCAGTTAGCAGTTATTCTATAGATGTACTCAGTATTGATTCAATTTTATGAACCTTATGGCATTTTCAATTTTACTTCCGCATACGTTTTTATTATTATTACTCAGTGCTCACAGCAGATACCAATCATGGCTTAGCTTGTGGTCCTTCAAGGTTGTAGGCACCATGTGATGCCCACGATATAGCCTCGGGGCATTATAGTTTAGTTGGGAGCAAGATTCAACACCAAGCGAACCCAGAGATGGGGGCATTCCTGCCAGTTTAGTGTTTGATCCTTAGTAGAAATCCCTGTGTTACAGAACTACGTAGCCAGCATAGGTTTGAGATGTCTTTCTGCCAGTTTAGGATTGACACTTTAGTCCTCTGAGACATCAGTTTAGTGGATCTACACAGCCAGTGTTAATACTTGTGGCACAATACTAACACCCTTCCAACTAGGATTACAGCTTGGACCCCGATTAGCTCAGATTTGGACATGTTGGTTAGATGATACCTCTCACAGTATCAGTTCAGTATTCAGCACAAAATTCAATTCAGGTTTGCTTGACCATAGCATACAGATTACTAGTTATTCAGTTTCCAGATTTCAGTCATTCAGTTTACAGATTATTTCAGAAATATTATATGCTTGATCTTGTCTTCTCATATATTACAGTTTCGTGCATTCATATTTAGTTATCTCATATTATTCAGTCAGCCATTATTTCATGCACAGTTAACCCATATATTTCAGCCTAACCTCATCTCATATACCAGTACATTCAAAGTACTGCTAACATACTCTTCTTTGTGCTATGATGTTTAATATCATTGGTTCGGACACTTAGTTTCTGACCGCGCTTCGACAGTTTATCTTATCAGCAACAACAGTTATAGTGAGTCCTCATCTATCAAGGACATGAATGTTTTATTTTAGTTTACCTTAGTTGTGTCGCTATTTTAGTTAGTCGAAGTTAGTTAGGGGTTTGTCCCATCAACTCTTCAGTCAATTAGAGGGTTTCTAGACATTCAAACCTTCAGTTAGACAGTTAGTCAATTTATCAGTTGTTTTATCAGTCTTATCAAATGTTTTAGACTTATGACTTAATCGTATTTTCAGCATATAGACCTTATGGCTTT
Organism: Capsicum annuum; assembly: GCF_002878395.1. Taxonomy (NCBI): domain Eukaryota; kingdom Viridiplantae; phylum Streptophyta; class Magnoliopsida; order Solanales; family Solanaceae; genus Capsicum; species Capsicum annuum. The sequence continues at coordinate 140,170,710 of NC_061116.1, read as the reverse complement.
ATCAATTATTTCTGTACATTCCTATTATCATCATTATATTCAGTGCTCATGCAGGTACGAACTCATGGTTAGCTTGTGGTCACTTCTGACCGTAAAAACCGTTGTCACGACTAGGGGCTAGCCTCGTGACACTGATGAAATGCCTATGTCTTGAGTTTGACCATAATTCAATACTATAGTTTGAGTTTAAATGTCATGTTTTATTAATCATTCAGTGCTGGTGGGTTATGAACACCCGATACCTATGTGTTTTTACATGATTTCTATTTTCAAGTAATGAGTTAGTCAGACCATGATTTTTAATATCATATTCAGAACATCATAATCATGTTGAGCAATATCAGTTTATATGTTAATAATTACCTCAGAATCCGTATGCACTGTTATTTTCAAGATACCATGACCTGAGGTTATTAGTTATTAGTGCATGCACTAGTTAGTATTTCAGTGTCTTTCATTTAGGAGTAGGATTTAGCACCGGTCAAACCTAGGGATGGGGCTCACCTGCCAGTAGAAGGTGTGACATTTAGTAGCAGTCCCTGAATTCCAAAACTATGTAGCCAGCGTAGGTTTGAGATGTCTTTCTGCCAGTTGAGGGTTGACACATATCTCATAAGAGCACCTGTCAGTAGAAGATGATTCTTTAGTCCTTCGGGACATCAGTTTAGTGATCACTACAGTTCAGGTTATATTTCAATGGCAAGGATATAATAGCCCTCGTCAACGTGGGTCAGACATTAGACTCCATAATAGCTTACATGATTTATGTCGGTTACATGATAGCTTCCACAGTCTCAGTACAGAATTCAGTTCAGGTTTGCTTACCATGGCATACAAATTACCAGGTATTCAGCTACCAGATTTTCGTAATTCAATTTATATATTATTTCAGAAACATTATAATCTTGGTTTTGCATTCTCATATATTATAGTTTCATGCATTCATATTCAGTCATCTTATGTTATTTAGTCAACCATTATGTCATGCACAGTTAACCCATGTATTTCAGCCTAACCTCATCTCATATACCAGTACATTCAAAGTACTAATCGTATACTCTTCTTTGCACTATGATGTTTAATATCATAGGATCGGACGCTCAGTTTTCTAACCGCGCTTAGACAGTTCAGCTTATCAGCAGCAACAGTTGTGGTGAGTCCTCATCTATCGAGGACATGATTGTTTTATTTTAGTTCATCTCAGTTGTTTCGTAATTTTAATTAGTCGGAGTTAGTTCGGGGCTTGTCTCATCAACTCCTCAGTCAGTTAGAGGCTTTTCAGACATTCAGTTAGTCAGTTTATTAGATGTTTTATCAGTCTTATCAGATGTTTCAGACTTATGATTTAATCGTATTTTTAACATTTAGAACTTATGGCTTTATCATTTATTTTCGCTCATGTCTATTATCATCATTGTATTCAGTACTCACAGTAGGTACCAACTCATGGGTTAACTTATGGTCACTTGTGACTGTAAGCACCGTTGTCGCGACTAGGGGGTAGCCTCGGGTCTTGACAACAAGTAATATGGATTTCAATAATTTTTGGTCTGCAGCTGCCGCGTGATTAAATATTCATGGCAAGAGTACTTTCAAAGTTTGCACCATATATAAGATGTCACACGGTCAAAGATATTGAAGAGTGTATTTTGCAGAGATTGTGGATTGTATATGGTGACATGTGTTGAGTGTCTTACTTATGGTGAAGGTGTTCCTTATGTTGACTTCAACCCAGACCTTCTTCGCACAAGACATGCTTCACTTTTGTGGAATTATAGTTTGAAAAAAGAAGAAGATAAGGCACAAAGTGATGACGAATCACCAATGAGGCTTGCTAGGGAAATTGGGATAACAGAAGATACTGAAGTGCTAGAAGTTTGATTTTTTTTTAATATTTTATATTTGACAACAGTTAACTATAGGTTGACAGAGACTTTGTTAAATAGTTTTTACGTTTTACATATTACTTTCAGGTAGCATGTCGAAATTTTCTAGAACTTGTCAGTTATATTTTGATTATTGATGTTGAATCAAATTAATTTGAATGTTCTAATTTTAGTTTTATGTTTAATATTCATTTATAACAGCTGAATTTTAAAAAGATTATTTAAAAAACTCAAATTCAGTTGGACATTACAGGTTTGCATATGTATTTTAACTATATTTTTCAGTTTCTGCATACGTATTTTTCTATTTGACATATGTATTTTACAGGTCTGCACATGAATTCATAGATCGTTATATGTATTTTATATATTTTTTAGTTTTGTATATGCATTTTATGCAGATCTATACATATATCTTTCATAACACATTTGAAAATACATTTTTATTAAAATCAAATACATATATATTTATATAGAATTATTAGCAAGTACATATACGTAAATACACATGTATATTTGTAAGGTAATTATATCTTTTTTTTTTATGATACATTTTCCCAGATATGTATTGTTATTTACATACAATGCTTCAAAAGTGATTTTATTTTCAGTATTTTTCGCATTCATAAAATACATATAGAATCAATTACATTCATTTATTCATAATAAACTAAGAAAATTTGCAAGTTTAGTATCATATGCAACAACTTTATGACTTAAGAAATTTAAATACATGAAAAATAATTGTCAATGAAAAATTAATCACATATTATGCAAATGAGTTCAACTGTATGACTCACATAGTTGTCAATGAAAAAATTGAGAATCTTTTTTTGATTGAATACATCAACAAACGTACCATTTACTATATTTCCTACATGAACACATATTGTGACCCATAAATTCACATACCCTATAAAAATTGATGTTTTTCTATCCGAATATATTTCTTTTTGATTTTTCACGATCTTTCTTTAGAGGTCTGCCAGGGGGAACACTTGTATTTTGGGGGGGCAGAACTACCTCATCCAATGTGATATGTGGAATTACCCGGTCATCTTTGTGTGGTAAAGGATAAATTGAAAAAAAAATATTCTTGTCATGCATTTCAATTGGACGAGATATCATGTATATTGTAAATGCTTGTGCAGTATAATGTACTGTATAGACATACTCTGTGCCTGGTACAACCTGAAATTTTTTAAAGAATATTAGTTAAAACTCAAATTCAGTTGGACATTTGTATTTTTCAGTTCTGCATATGTATTTGTGAGATCTACATATGTATTTACAGGTCTTTATATGTATTTTCCAACTCTTTTAGATTTGCATATGTATTTTATGCAGAACTATATATATATCTTTCATAACACAAATGAAAATTTATTTTTTACTGAAATCAAATACATATATGCATTTTGTCAAAGAAGTAAATTAACAAATAAATTAACAAATACTTAATATTCATTGTGTCAAAGTAGTAAAATAAGTCATAATATATAAATGGTAAAATAAAATACAATTACATTTATTAAATATACAAATGTAACAAGATAAAATTAAACTTATAAAAATAGAAATGCCAAAACAAAATATAATTTCATTTATTAAATATATAAATGCAACTACAACACAGCATGCAATTACAAATGCAACTACAACATACAACATACAATTAAACTCATAAAATAAAAATGCCAAAATAAAATACAAATGCAACTATAATTCAAATAAACTCATTTGTATTCATTTTTTCGGATTGTATTTATATATTCTGTTTCAAATATACTAATAAGTTATCACTATGTTCATGACAAAAATAATTACACTGTTCCAAATATATAAATACAATTCAAAAAAATTACATAACTGGTAAACGCATACCGATCAAAGCCACATTTTTTTTATCAAATATGAATTAAGATCAAATAACGTTCAAATTGAACGGATAATAGATTTAGATCAATTTTTTAAAATAGACATCTAGAAGGAAAACTTCTACGTTGAAAAAATTATTTCGCACAAAACAATCGACTATTCTAAATTTATTTAAATTTCATATATGAACACAAATTTTTAATTCAATACCTGTAATCGCAGTGTCGATTTTTTTTCTTGAAAATTACAAATTTATCAACTACTTTACACAAAATTTGTTGAAATTCAAATACAAAATTAATTTTTTTTCAATACCTGTACTCGCAGTTTTTTTTTTTTTTAAATTTAGACGCTCATCAACTCCAGATTATTCAATCTTTTTTTAAAAAAATTGATTTGAGTTGCTGATCGGGAAAATCGTCTTTTGAATTTTGAATTAAGTGGTTGTAATTAAAAAGAGTCATTTAAGGAAAAGAAATCTTCACAATTAAATATATGACATAAATTAAGGGACGGTATATTCCTTATTTAACTCAACTGATTTGAGTTAAAAAAAAAACTGTTATTTCATTTGTATATGTATTTAAATAGCAAATATTACCTAAAATACAAAATACAACTTGCTATTTTTCATAATTATGAAACAGTTGCTATGAAAGTTCTAATTATGAGTATAAATACAAAATACAACTTGCTACTTTTCATGATTATGAAACAACTGATATGAAAATTCTAATTATGAATATAAATATGCTACTTATGAAATTATACACCACGCGTCACAATTTTTTTTTTTTTCTAATTCTCTACATCAAGATGCTTATCAAACAAATTAAATACTATATTCCTGATCGGATCTTTCCAGCAACACTAGATGACATCCGATAGCGTATCATCAGCATCACGTTTCTAGAAACTCAAATTATGTTGCTTAAGAATCACTTATTAGCATCGTTAAACATGTCTTCATTTATCCAACCATCCAATATTTCAGATTTTTCCTTCTCTCTTAATTCAAAGTTTAGAGTTTGAGTTTTAATAATGAAGGAATTCTTGAAAGGAAATATTTTTCCTCCTCTGAATGAATCCTACATAACACAAATATAGATTAATCGAGTCAACAAATAAAGAATGACACATGATTTTATAAATATAAAACTAAAAACTTAACTCCCCTTTTGACAAAAAGAAGAAAATCTTCAATAGAATATCTATTGAATAAAACAACTGCACAAAGAAGTGAATATAATCCCTTTCAGAACTTATTGCTTAGTAATGGTTTTGGTGGAAACAGATTTTTCATAAGGATCTAATTTATCTTTTAATGTGAACATTTATCTACGTATATTCTTTACGTTTTAGCAGAATCTGGTAATTAAGGAATTGAAGAATTGAAATGGGTAGAGAGTTTGTGTTAGTAATTAACTTTAAATAACACATTTATTATCCGAAAAATAAAAGTTACACGATATCGTCGAAGGCATGTACATATTTCAATGACAAGTACGGAAGTCACCACATGGGACGTGATAGGATTTTTTGTGTTATTGATTATTCATCCTTAATTAGAGATTTCGAGCATTGTGCCCAATTGAGTCTGACAATACATAAATCAAAAATATAATTGGACCATAATACAAGTACTCGAGTAGGAAACCCAAGAAAAATACATCTAAGAAAGTCTTCCACGTGAGAGGATGAATTCAACTTTCACCACCTCTTTTCCTTTCACCTTCATTTCATCCATGTAATAAAAACTCTATAAAAAAGAAAGAGAGAGACTAAGTACAAGTTAATGCAAATGGGTGCTCACAATTTCTTGTACCAAATGCAAAAAATATGTCATTAGAAGACAATAAAGGTCAAAGTCAATTTGAGTGAAAACAAAGCAACAATATTATTTGAGTGAAAATAAAGCGATAGTTACATTTAGCCATGACGTCTGAGGAAAAAGTTGGTCGTGTAAATTCGCAAAGCACGTGAATATAAGGACTGCACTAAGGTAACCTTTATGTATTATTGTGTGTTTTCATCATTGGTATTAACTTATTAATTAGCACCTAGCTCAGCTTCCAAGAGAAAAAAAAAACACAAAGAAGTATGATGCATGAAGTATTTTTGCGTTCATGTCGAAAATTATAAATAAGATAAATTCAAACAATATAATCGATTAAGAAATAGTTCATGTAGAAAAACTACATGATTTGTGCCATGAGAGATGTCCCTGGAAAAGAATAGAGAATTCTTAAACGTAATAATTAGACTATATAGTTAGTGAGAGAGTTAATCTAAATATTTAATGTGTAATCTTGCTATAGTCTCTTCTTTTTTCTATGGTCGAATTGTCTTCCACTAAGACCAGATTTAATAGTCTTAAAGTCAATTAGTCGTCATCAATCAAATTAAATACTGCTACTTTTTCTAAAGAGCCGCCATAAAACAATCCAGTAGTTAATCATTAGAATTTTGTAATCTGTATTTCAGTTGTACTGTTCACACTGTACAACAAACGGTTAAAATTTTGGAGTATAATTCAATATAATGATCTTATGATCATCCCCACTTTGTGAATCTTGCTAGGTATAGTACAGTGTACCAATGAAGGTAGTGTTAGATTATCCTTTATGTATTTTAATGTATAACCAGGGTGGCTCAAGCATATTTATGGCCTAAAGCAGAAAGCGACTTCATAGCGTCAAAGCAGAAAGCGACTTCATAGCGTCAAAGCAGAAAGCGAAAGCGGGTTCTTTCTATTCATTTCCAGGCAAAAATCAAACGGAGGCTTTAGAATTTTAAGAAATAAAATAACTTTCTTTTAATAAACTCTATTTTCAAAATTATATAATCAATTTTTTCTAGATTTTTTTTTAAGTAATAATACAATCAATTTTTCTTGAGACATAGTACTCTAGATATATGAACTTCTTCTAATAATCCTTTCCTTTTATATAAAAAATATTTTTTTTATAAATAATATTCAATTCTTTTAAAAAAAAAATTATTTATATTATTATAAAAAATTAGGCCCCTCAAATTTGAGACCTAAGACGGCCGCCTATTTTTTTCTATAAGGTAGAACCGTCCCCGTGTATAACGGATGAGTGCTACAGAATTATGGAGTATCATTTTGATAGGGATGACAATTCGGGCAGGGTGGGGCTGGTAGGGAAACCGTATAATGAGGTATAGGGTAGGGAATCATATAAATTGTGCGGATAGGACAAAGTTTAATATTCCTCCGTTTAAAAAATAATGACATACTTTGACTTGGCATAAAATTTAAAAAAATAAAGAAGACTTTCAAATCTTGTAGCCTTAAATTAAAGTAGTGTCAAATATAATAAAAATTCCTTTAATCTTGTGGTCATAAACATGTCATTGGAAAGTTGAAATTAAAGTATTGTCAAAAAAGGAAATGAGTCATTCTTTTTTAAAAGGACTAAAAAAGAAAGTAGGTCATTCTTTTTTAAATGGAGCGAGTATAATTTTTTATATACTTTTTTCAGGAAATTTCATGTCATACACCCAAATATGGGTGACTTTAGATATTTGATTCCAAATAAGAATGACTTTGAAGAATAGTCTTCCTTACTTTTTAATATACTAAAAGTATCATTTTGTTCCTCTATATCTCAAATATATTTTTAAACTTTTCATACTCATTTATCTCTCAAATTTTATTTTTTATTATTTTTTACTTTTTTATTATTCTACTTTCTTTTCACTTTTTTTTATTTTTTCCTTTAAATTTATTATTCTATTTTTTATTATTTTCAATTTTTTTTTCTTTAAATTTATTTTTTTGTTTTAATTTATTTGTCTCAACCTTTTATTTATTTTTTCTTTTTCTTTTTTCTCAACCATTATCTATTTCTTCATTTTTTTTTCTTTTTCTTTTTTAATTTATTTGTCTTTAACCTTTATTTGAAGTTTTTTTTTATTTCTCTTTTTTTCTCCAAATTTTTCTCAGCTATTCATTCTTAGATACAAGTATAAACTAGTTAACATGATCGTATTAAGTGTGCCCTTATATTCCCCCCAAAAGGAAAGAATGGTATATAAGGTATGCAATAAGAAATTTCTTTTGCTAAACATAGATAAGCTATTGCAAAAGAAAAAAAAATGCTACGAAATTTATGTTGCTCCATCTTTTAGTAATCCCTATTCATGGATAATAAATAGAAATAGTACTACTAAGTGAACAGTTTGTTTCCCTTTTCTAAAAGAACCTATTATTTTTCTCTTTTAATTTTTCAACTGTAGTTAGAGAAAATACTAACCCAATAGGCCCGGACATGAAAATGTAATCAGAGAGTACGTGCATCACGTACAAACATAAACCTGAACAAGAACGTACTACTTATGTATGCTCTTATATTCTCTTAAAAAATAGAATGTTGTGTTAAGATATGCAATGAGGAATGAATTTCTGCAAAATATGGATGAACTACTGAAGAAAAGAAAATCTATAAAATATTACATTGCTCAATCTCAGTAATCATGTTCATACATTGCCCTCCGTCAAAAGAAAAAGAAGACAAAGCAGGGGGTCTAAGTTTCTATGCCAGGTACTTTGGGAATGCAACATTTCAGAATAGGTGATTGCGGAAAGTAATGTCTCAGACTGCTATCATAAGGACACCACGATATTTTGACTTCAAAAATATTGCATCTACTATTATTACCGATCTACAGTTGGTCCATCCAATGATTGAAGTGCCATAAGGAAAAAATGCATATTGAAACCTGTGTTGAGCGAAAGAATATTAATAACAATTTGCATTTGATGTTTAGAATTAGAGTACAACAATTTTCTAAACTGAGTCTTGCCCATGAGGCAAGAGTTGTATATATGTTAATAATCTAATCAGTGCAATTAAAAAATGAACTTTTTTCTCTTGGGCAAAAGTTTTCAATTTCAACAGTATAACATTTGTACAACAATTTTCTAAACTAAGTCTTGCCCATGAGACAAGAGTTCCATCTATGTTAATAATATAATCAGTGCAAATAAAGGATAAACTTTTGCCTCTTGGGCAAAAGTTTTCAATTTCAATAATTTTCTAAACTAAGTCCTGCCCATGAGGCAAGAGTTTCATATACTTTAATAATCTAATCAGTGCAATTAAAGAATAACTTTTGACTCTTGGACAAAAGTTTACAATTTCAATAATTTTTTAAACTAAGTCTGCCCATTAGGCAAGAGTTGCTTATATGTTAATAATCCAACCAGTGCAATTAAAGAATAAACTTTTGCAGGGGCAAAAGTTTTCAATTTCAACAATATAGCATTTGTACAATAATTTTCTAAACTAAGTCTTGCCCATGAGGCAAGAGTTTCATCTATGTTAATAATAATCAGTGCAAATAAAGGATAAACTTTTGCCTCTTGGGCAAAAGTTTTCAATTTCAATAATTTTCTAAATTAAATCTTGCCCATGAGGCAAGAGTTGCATATATATTAATAATTTAATCAGTGTAATTAATGAATAAACTTTTGCCTCTAGGACAAAAGTTTACAATTTAAACAGTATAGCATTTGTACCTGTTCTCATCGTCCCTCTTTATATTTGTGTACGTGTCTGGGTTGTTTTCTTTCATCATGTGAAGATACGATGGCAATCTGTTGTAGTTCTCTTCCACGGTTCCTCTTATCACCGTATAGTCATGTCGTATCGCTCGCCATCCTTTGTTGTATGATATGATTATTCTGTATTTCTTTCGCATTTCATCTACCACGATGTTTGATGTGATTACATTACTAGAGTCACGCACAAGCTCTAGTATGTAGGCACATATGGCCTTTGATGTTGCATTCTTGTGGTCGGACGTTATAAAATCAACCGATAAAATATGAGCCTTTTCATATGTAGTAACCTGAAAGAGCAAAGAATCGGGAATCTTCGAGGAATAAAATTGCCATACATAATTGTCGTCCAAACATTGCAGTGAATATCTTGTTGTGCTTGATTTGATAACCTTAAATTGGATGTTGTGTGTAATTGCAATGTTTGACATGCACGTCATCATATTTTGTTGGTCAATGAAGATCGACTTGACACTTACCTCATTCAAAGAGGCATTGTGTCTCAAGAAAGTAGTCTCGACATTAAGTATCCTCTTTTTTTTGTCGTACCCTCTTAATCTTTGATGACTACCCTATTTCTTCATCTATTGCAACCTCCAATATTGGTTCGATAACTTGTAACTCATTATTTTTATTAATAATTTCAATTGATTGTCCCATATTGTATTGCTCAATACTCATTTCTTTTCCATCTATTCCAAGCACAACCCTTGTGAAAAATGAAACAACAAAAGATTAGTAACAATTTAATTTAGAATATATATCTTCAACAAGTAAAATCATTAAAGAGTAAGGTATAGTCAACTATTGCCCATGGGACATAACTGTCAAAGTCTTGTTGGCTCTAGAGTAAGAGTTATAGGTCATCTGCCAAATCATTACAGACTATGGCAGTGTCAACTCTTGCCCATGGGGTATAACTGTCTCAGTCTTGCCTCTGGGGCAAGAGTTATAGGTCATCTGTCAAATCATTGCAGACTAAGGAAGTGTCAACTCTTACCTATGGGGCATAACTTGAAATGTATGGTATAATATGAAGATGCTAAAATTTCACTTGAAACTACCGAATAACACACACTATAGGGGTGATTCAGAGAGGGTTGTTTACTTCAGACATAGGTTGTAAGTGATACAACATAGTTTATCAACTCAATACTCTAATAGTATAGCGTTGAAAGAGAATGATGTACTGACTATTATTGAGTAGTGGAGCAATATTGAAGAGAGCACGTTGCAATAAAAATTCAGGGATTTGTGTATAAGCTAGGTGATTCAAACCCCATCTATTTTAGTACAGTTATGAAAGAAAAAAATTAACAAGAATCTTATTTAGTTTTTAAACTAAGAATCTTATTATTTTAGTAGTTGCTTTGCCTTTCAGGTTTTCGGTTAATGCTTTGTTGAATATATTTTTTGCCTCACCAGATACAACCAAATTTTTTTATAAATATGATGCGTGTTCAACATTCAAAAGTTTTTTGAAGTGTGAAGGACAGAACGCGTGCGAGAAATACAAACTATCACAAAACTCATTACAGAAACTAGTAACTACACTGAGAGTTTACATGAAGTTTGAAGACTTCAATAGTCAGGGGTGGCAGTAAATCAATAACCTTTAGCACCTCTCCAAGAGTAATATGCAATCCGCGTCTCATAGAAACCTGTAAACATAGTTGGAAGTAGCGTAATCAATTAATTAATGAAAAAGCGAATATGAAAACTTGAATAAAGAAAATATGCAAACAGAAGTGTAGCGTGTTAAACTCAAGACTGTCTAAACAAAACGGAGAAAATATGGCGAAGTAGAATCCATTGCCTATTCTAGAAGTTTACAAGATGTAATGGACATCTCAAAAAATCGATTTAGTTTGACCATTTTCAGTGCAGATCTACAATCACCTTGATGTGATGCTTCTAGAAACTACAAAAAGGACAGATACAGTAACAAGTAGCCCTACCATTTTCTATCTCACCTATTTATTCTGCTACAAATTCAATGAAAGTTACCTTGTTAACATAATTGTAAATCAGGTTGTCAAATCAATGGTGCATTCGCAAATTAATTCTATATTTAATGAACTACAACACTCTCCTCGAAGACATATGGAATAATTATGGATAAAAGAATAACAGGTTACGGATCCAAAGCAGTATCTATTAATGTATGTTTTTGACTTACCCGAGAGAAACGTGAGGGTTCCCAGTGCAAGGAGCCCATATCCCTGGGAACTCTCTCCTTCCATATGACCGGATAAGATGAAGTAGGACAGCAAGAGAAGCAGACATCCCAGAAAGAGCAGAAAAATAGCAAGCGCAGTTGACTTCCAGGGGATTCTATCTAACGATTCAACAGAAACACGCGATACTAAGATAAAAGAAGTTGCCAAAAACACCGGTGATTATTCCAATATATCTAGGTAAGCATGTTTCAACAACAAATGGTCAATGAATATAAATATGATGTGTGTTCAACAATGAAAGATTAATTTTAACACTAAAAAGTTGTATAATAGTAACCTTGTTACCTAAAGTGCCAAATCCTACTACCATTAGAGAGTTTAAATCCATTGCCTATTGCTCTATGTTATACAAGCTAATAGTTAAGGTGTTCTCTCTTACAATCAACAAGTTAGTGATTCTCTAATCTCTAAAACATAGGTTGGATTCATCCGAGATGAAAAATACAGCCTTTTCCTCCAAGACCAAACCCTCACAACTACTCCAACACAATTATAATCGCAATAACAAAGTCCCCAGAACCTGTTCGACACAATTCCTCATCATCTTCTAACAATTCCTTATCATCTTCTAATGCTAATTATACCACTAGTTTGAAATACTTGAAACTAATTTCTCATACCACCTTGACCTTATACGTTTGGCCATCCCAAAATATGTTGCGATCAATGCTAACTCCCATATTAACGGACTTTTCCTCCAAGACCGACCCCTCACAACTACTCAAACACAATTATAACCGCAATAACAAACTCCCCACAACCTGTTCGACGCAATTCCTCAATGGTAAATATGTTACTACAACTATAGCATATCCCAACTTTAACTTACGTTCACCTCTCCAAAAATTAAATCAATATGCTAATTACATAACGAGGTAAAATTACCACAATGCATCAATAAGCTAAAATTACCACAATGAATTTTGATGATGAAATTCATACCTGAAGAACCCTTACGGCTAAAGTTGACTGCGAATGTTTGAAAGTCGATTCTGAAATTTGGAAGAAAGAGACTTAATAGTGAATATTTTGGAGATCGATTCTGAAATTTGGACGAAACGGGTTATTCTCAAATATAAGCTGAAGTTTAAAGAAAGAGATTTAACGTCTTGCAGGAGCATATTTTCGTCCAAGAAAATATGCCTTAACAAGTTAAGGCTATTTTAATAAAGCCTTTTTATTTGAGGCTAAAATTTGAAAGTCACCCTAATTTGGGTCTATATTTGAGAATAACCCTACTTTTTTTAAAGAATCGGTAGGTTAGGATAAAAATTTGAATTGGTTATGAAAAAAAGAATATATTTGATTATTGTATGGGGGAATATCAGTGGTGTGTGTTAGCCTCTTAATATTATGTTGAGTCAATTCCTTATATTGTCATTCAACTTAGCAAAATGTCCCACTAAAGTCATTTTTTTTTATTCCAATAATATCATTCACGTTTGTGCATTTTACTTATAAACTAATAATTGTTAAGTGACTCAAAAGATGACCAAAATAGTCCATCAAGTTTGAAATTTAAATTTAAATAGTCCTTATTTTTTATATAAAATATTAATAGGCCTCCAATTTTTTTTACTTTTTTACTTCTTAAATTAGTTTTAATATATTTTATCAATAAGTGCATAATATAATTTAAAATGACACAAATCATAATATTAAAAATGAATTAAAAAGACAAAGAATGTTAAATTTGAGCTTAAAATAGGTAGTTATATTTTAAATAAAATAAATAAGAAGTACATTTATTGTCCAGATTGATAAATGTATTCAGTTTTTACAGCCAAGTTGACGAGGCGATATAATTTTTTCTGAAATAATATCACAAGATTGATAAAAATAATATTGAAACCTTAAAACATTTTTAAGTTATGAAATAGTTATATAAAATCACCTAATTTTATTTGATAGTGAATGATTGATGTTATTATAATGGTATTCGTTAATATGCATTATTTTTTAAAATAAAAATCCTTTAAAATATTTATATATGGTTCTTCTACTAGCGAGAGACCCTATTTTTTTTTATTTGCAGGAATTCATCATCTTCTTTATGATTGATAATTTTTTCGACAATAATTTGGAATAGAAGAAACTAACAACTTACTTGAACCATTTTATCAAAAATAAAGATTAATCCTAAAATGAATAAATATAGAATATTATTTTATTATTGAACTCCTAAGTTTCCAAATAAATGAAGTACATATAAACTTATTTCTAACAATTTTAACGGTAATTTTTGGTGGACATCGTTAGATTTAGTATCGCTGTTAGAAGTTGAAAGAAGATTGTACTCACTAAGTTTTACAGTTGAAAGGTTATTGATATTTCCTATTGTTAACTAATAAGGATCATTTAAATTCAACGTTCAAACTTAAGGGAATTTTTTGATCATTTTTCTCTCATATTTTGAGTCACTTTTAGCAATTACTGATTTTTAAGAAAAATGCATAAAGTTCGATGATATTATTGGAACAAAAAAAGATAAATGACTTTATTGGGATATTTCCCTAAGTTGAGCGACAATATTAGGAATTTACTCATATTATGTTTTAATAATGACAAACTAATGATTGAAAATCCGTAGGACATTCAAGGATCTCTACTGATGGACACAAGGCAAGGAGATATGCTAAAGAAAGAAAAGATTTTTGAAGAATCAATCAGAAGATCCAAAAGAGGAAGCAACGAAAAGAGAATCAATCAAATCACCCACTTCCTAGACTTATGGCAAATAGATCAAAGACAGAAGGAAAGAACATCACACCAAGATTAAAGTAGCATTCATCACGAACCATCAACTTCCTAGATTTCTAGCAAATAAATCAATCAAGCTCATTACAAAGGAAAGAAGAAGATCACACCCTCTACATAGACATATCTAATATGAACATGTATGACTGTGAAGGATGCACCACGTATAGATATATCTGATATGAACATACTCTATGGTGCGATTCCTCAATCAAGGAATCACCCCCAAATCCTTGATTGAGAAGAAATCTCTTGGATTTCCTTATAAAGAGTATCAGCCGAAGCCTATAAAAAAAGACTAAAGATAGACAAAGGTTACGCAATTTGTTTTCCATCATTGTACCCGAGCCCGATATTGAACGATCTAAGAAAACATTGAAACCCAAGAGGACTGGAAGTAGGCACCACATTGGTGTTGCAAACCAAGATAAATCTATGTGTCTTTACTTTAAATTCGATTATTTACTTTCTTGATTATTTCAAACCTAATCTATTTTGTGAAGTGTACTGGCCTGCAAGAGAGTCAATTGTGAGGAGCCAATAATCAACTCACAAGAAATTTTCAATTCACCCCCCTCTTAAATTTCAATTGGTATCAGAGAAGGTCTCACCAACAGTGTTGCTTAAATGCACGTGTGCGAAGATCAAATGGCAAACTATCAGATATTCGATGCTCTTCTTCAAGATGGTCACTCCTCTATAAGACCACCATACTTTAATAGACAACATTACTCTTACTGGAAGAACAAATTCAGAATCTTTATCCAATCAAATAACTTCCAAGCCTGGGTTGTTATTATGAAGAAACCACCAAGGTCAAAAAATAAAAAATTATTGTCCTGGTCAATGAATATAAATTATTTAAAATAAAAAAGAATGAGAACATTGAAACAATGTTTGCCAGATTCAGTAAGATTGTATGCGAACTAAAATCACTGAGGATGATCTATCCATATATCCTGCAAGTTCAGAAGCTGGTCTGAAGTCTCCCAAAAGTTTAGAAAACCAAGGCTGCCATTCTGGAAGACGGAGATTTTCACAACATGACATATGCCAAATTATGAGGTAATCTTATTGTATATGAATGAAATTATATCAACAGGTACCATAAAGAGAAAAAGAAGAAACTAGTAGCCTTCAACGTTGTACCAATTGAAGAAGAGGATATATTGGAAGATGCCAATAACGAAGGAATAACCCTCATTAACCGTGGAGTAAGGTAGATCATGATACAAAGACAACAAAGTCCCAAGGATCCAAAAATAATGACTCCAATAGAAACGATGATTGTCGTTATCACTATGGAAGGCCTGACCACTTCAAACAAAACTGTCCTTAATTAAGAAGAAGAACATCCGGGAAGAATCAAAATTTTGGAGACTGGAGTGATGAAGATGAAATAGAAGTCTCCAATATGTGCTTTATGGCAACAGGTGAATCTAGCAAGGTAAGACCACACGACTGTCATAATTGTAATGTTCTTGAATCTAATTTAGATATGATAACTGAAGAGCTTCAAAAAATTATAGATGAATATAAAAAACTTGCTTAAGAGAAGAAAAGTTGTGAAGCTCGATTTAAACGAAAACTCGGGGAGGAACAAAAAACCATCAGATAGAAATTGAAGCATGTCAAATTAAAATTGACTTACTTTATGAAGAGCTCGATGATGTAAAAATATAATTAAACGACATTAATAAATCACCAAGCCACAGTTTTGTGAGATTGAACTCTTTTAAAATAATTCAATTTCCTCATCAAAATCATTTAAATCAGCTAAGACCTTTTTCTCCTCTTGAGGACCCGTCAGTTTCATCTATGGACAGACAGGGAACAAATCCTACAGATGTAGGCATAAGCCTAAGAGTGTGTGGGTTTGGAAGCATATCTAACTTGCAAAGACCCAAGACCACTTGGGTACTTAAACAAAATTAATTCTCTTATTTTGCAGGAACATGTCCGCAATATCTATAAGAAGGGAATGTGGGTCATTGATAACGGATGTTCCAGATACATGAATGGAAAGAAAGAAAGTTTTTCTGTTTTAAATAATGTACATGGGGGATCAGTCAGATTCGGTGACAACGCTAAAGGCAACGCCATCAGAGTTGGCTCAGTAAAGCTCATCTCTTCATGTGAGTTTACTGGAGTGTATTTGGTGGACGACCTCAATCATAACTTGCTCAGCATCAGTCAGCTGTATAATTACGGATTTGGAGTCTCCTTCAAAGTCGAAAGTTGCTCCATCAAACATGACAAAGGGATATTTCTTTTATCAGTAAACACGTTGATAATATTTATGTATTAAATAGTCCTGACTTTGATACCTTAACCTGACTTACTGTGCAAACCAATGAAATCTGGTTGTGGCACAAAAATCTTAGGCATACTAGTTTGCATATCAATGAGAAGTTGGCCAGATTAAAATTGGTAAAAGGTCTGCCAAAACTCAAGTTTTAGAAGGATCACATCTGTGATGCTTGCCAATTGGGTAAATAGACCCTGCATCATTCAAAGTCAAAGACATTGTCCTTACTACCAAAACTCTTCAAAAAATCCACATAGATCTGTTTGGCCTCACTAAGACTGCAAGTATTGGTAGAAAGAGAGATGCTTTCGTTATAGTTAATAATTACTCACGTTTTACTTGGGTAATGTTTCTTGCTAAAAAAATGAAGCTTTCTCAAACTTTGAGATCTTTTGTAGAAAGGTAAAAAGAGAAGCTGGACACCTCATCACTTATGTTCACAGTGATCACGGAGGAGAATTTAATAATAAGGAATTTGAGGAGTACGGTTCTCAAAACGGGTACTCTCAGAACTTCTCATCACCTCGGTCTCCTCAACAAAATGGTGTAGTGAAGCGAAAGAATCGGTCTCTCCGAAAAATTACCAAGATCATATTGTTAGAATATAATCTCCCAGATCATTTTTGGGTGGAATCAGTAAGCACATCATGTCACATCATCAACAGATGCCTAATCAGACCTATTCTAAAAGAGATGTCTTATAAACTCTGGAGAGGAAAGAAGCCAAACATCAGCTAATTTCATCCTTTTTTATGCAAATACTTTATCCACAACAACGGTAAGCATAACTTGAGAAAATTTGATCCACGAAGCGACGAAGGTATTTTCCTTGGGTATTCTTCCACTAGTCATGCTTATAGAGATTATAATAAAAGAACTTTATGTGTTGAAGAATCCATGCGTATTGTATTTGATGAATCTAATTACCCTATATGAGTTTGAGTAATGATGAAAAACAGGTAAGTGATCTACAATCTAGAGAAAATACTAGCACAACCTTTGAGCCATCACAAGATAAGTCGACTATACCCCCTCCAGAGTTGACTTCCACTGCAGAAAATAGTGAAATTAAGTATTCCAAGTGGACACATGATGCTAGCTATCCAAATAAATTCATTATAAAAAATGCAGATGACATGGTGTAAACAAGAGCATCATTAAAAAAACAAGTGTTTGTTGACCTTGTATCTCAACTTGAATCCAAGAAGACCGATGAGGACCTCAAAGATAAATCATTGGTCGAAGCTATGCATGAAGAATTGGATTAGTTTGAAAGAAACCAATTTTGGACTATGGTTGAAAGACCCAAAACTACTCAGTAATTGAAACTAGATGGGTCTACAGAAATAATTTGAATGAAGAAGGTAAGGTTATCAGAAATAAAGCCAGACTTGTAGCTTAAGGCTATTTCCAATAAGAAGGTATTGATTATGATGTAACCTTTTTCCCTGTGGAAAGGTTATAATCAATTCGAATTTTATTGGCATTTGCTGCTTTCAAATATTTTAAGCTATATCAAATAAACATCAAAAATGCCTTCTTAAATGGTTTTATTCATGAGGAAGTTTTTGTAAATCAATCCCCAAGTTTTGAAAATTCATCGTATCCAAACCATGATTTTAAATTGTCAAAAACACTCTACGATCTCAAATAAGCTTCAAAGGCTTAGTTTGAGAGATTGAGTACTTTCTTACTAAATAATAATTTTCAAAGAGGTAAAATTGATACAACTCTGTTCATAAAAAAGCTTGATTTAAATGTTGTTATTGTGCAAATTTACGTTGGTGATTTTATTTTTGGTAGTTCGAACATCTCTCTGTGTGAGAATTTACTGATTTGATGAAAGAAGAATTTGAAATACGTCTTATGGGTGAGCTCACATTCTTCTTGAGATTACAAATTAAGCAAACTCCCAAAGGGACTTTCATCAATCAATCTAAGTACATGAAGGATCTAATCAGAAAATTTGGTATGAAAAAAAGGGAAAGGCCTATAGAACTCCAATGAATCCATCCACAAGCCTTGATTCGGACTCGTCTGAAAAGAATGTTGATGAGAAAATATACATGGGAATGATAGGATCACTATTGTATCTGACCGTCAGTCGACCAGAATCATGTTCAACGTATGTAAGTGTGCCAGGTTCCAGTCGACTCCCAAAAAATCCCATCTGACTGCCGTCAAGAGGATCATTTGATACCTCATAGGAACTTAAGACATTGGACTATGGTACCCATGTTCTTCCCATTTTAATTTAATTGGATATTCAGACGCTGACTTTGCAGGTGATAAAAATAATAGAAAAAACACTAGTGAAATGTGTCTAATTCTTGGTGATGCCCTAATTTCATGGTATAGCAAAAAAGCAAACCTCAGTTGCCCTATCAATAACTGAAGCCAAATACATAGCCGTTGGAAGTTGCAATACTCAAATCCTATGGATTATGTATCAACTACTTGATTTTAATTTTTCTTTTGAATCTATCCCATAATGTGTGATAACACTAGCGCTATTAGTTCATCTAAATATACTCTGCATCATTCTAGGCCAAATATATTATTATTAAGCATCATTTTATTCGTGATCATGTAGAAAATAGTGATTTTTCATTAACCTTTGTTGACTCTAAAAATCAAATGGCAGGTATTTTTACAAAACCCTTATTGGAAGACAGATTTTGTTACCTTAGAAAGAGACTTGGTATTCTCAGCATTAATGAATTATGAGTTTTATTTTTGGACAAAAAGATTTCTTTTATTTGTTCAAAATTTTCTCATCAGATTTTTACTAAAAATTAGTTTTGTAAAGTAAGTCATCATTACTCTCAACGATTTTCACGCCTTCTCTACCCTCTCTGGATTCGCTTACCTTCCCAACACTCCCTCTATGACACCCTTTCACTTCCATCAGTCACCTATTCTCCTTACGTCTCTTTGTCTTACCCTCCTTTATATTTCAAACAGTCGCCTTCACCTCCTTTTTCCTCCTCAACCCTCTTAATTGTTTTTTTCTCTTCATCTCCACCCCTTTAAAATTCACCCTTCACCACCTTTCATGACTAGAACTCGTTCAATGGTGAATATGTCCAAATCTCTTCCCCAAACCCTCTTTGATAGTCCTGTTCTACTCCTTGAGTCCTTTAACGAGTCCTCAATAGGCCCTCAGTCAACTTTTATCAAAATACGTTGTCCTACTTCCAGCTTATCCCCTTCTACCAAGAAACCTCATTCTAATTCTCTCAACTCTCTCTCTCCCGAAGACATGCACAAATTTTTGACATGTTCTCATAAAGACAAATTCTCCGCCTTTAAAAATTGCTCTGTCGTACCAGGACGCATTATCAATCTTCGTCAATTGAAAGATTTCTTCTATAATGTCAACCACTTTTTTAAGTTTCAAGATTTGTCCCTAGTTTTTCGTCTCTGTGGACTTATGGTTTATGAAGACATATCCGCATGTTTTATGCAAATATCCGTCTCTCCCCTGATAGTGGTGAACTCGAGACTCTTGTTTTTGGCATAAGAATCGTTCTGAATAATTTTTTGTTCTAAAATACCTTTGATACAAAGTTCTCTGGTGAAGTTGACTTTATGAATGGTAAATGGCTCAATGATTTTGAGGTTAGTTTTGAGGAAGCCAAAAGAGTCCTGTCTGACCCTGACTCTGTTTCAACCAATTTTGGTCCCCTGGCCCCATGCTTCAAGTTTCGTATCATGGCCTACATAATTGTTATTACATTAATCCTCCGGAAAGGATCCCTCAACAACATTACTGGTCGTGATATTTTTGTGTTGTATTGTCTGATTAAGAAAATCAAAATCAATTGGGCAACATAGATCCGTGACTACATGCTCGAGAGTGCAGCGAACGTTCATACCTCAACCAGTTTGCCGTATGGTCTGCTTATTACTCGAATTCTTCAGTTCTACTCAATTGATCTCTCTGTTTACACTCTAGTGAAATTTGTTACTACATATGATTCCAAAATCTTTTCAAGTATGGGCTATGTATTAGTTAAAAATGAATGGTGCAAGAAAGAGTCTTCCCGGGCAAAGTCCGAACTCCCCAAGGTAAGAAAAACTGTTTCTAACCCCATGACTACTGTCTTGAAGGAACTGAAGGAAATTAAAGATCACTTCAAAGCCATCGAGGAGAGTGTTATGTTGCTGCAAGAGTCAACTTCTAAACTTTTGGACGTGGGAAAAAACACCAGCACAAACATAGGCATGGTCTGATTGGCTCTGGGCAGGTTCAAATAGGACGGTATCAAGTTGTTTACTCGAGTGTTCACCCATATGAATTTCCTCAAGACCCAAGTCCACTCCTCCAATGATGATCTAGCCATCTCAGTTCAGAATTCCTACTTATTTTTCTTCTTCTTCAAGAACGTTGAAAAATAGTATGACACTTTCTGCCACAATATGCACAATACCCTGACCTACGTCCTAAAGAAACGGTGAATGATAACTTTTGTTTTAATTCAAAAGGGGGTCCTGTCCCTTGTCTTTCTGGGATGTATGATGATATATTTTTACACTATCGGCTATACTTCTTGTTTTTTCGTAGAACTTGTTAGTAAATAGTTTCTATCTCAGCTATTTTTCTACTGCCTTTCTTTTGCTGCTCTATTTTTTTTATTATGCCAAAAGTGGGAGAATACAGGAACATTAGATGTGCCTACAAGTCAGGGGGAGCAAGTCGACTATCAATAAGCATGAGTCGATTAATGCTCACTAAGTCTGAAATAGCAGAAGTGTTTACAAGTTCAAGGAGGCACGCCGATTACTGCGACAGGGAAGTCAACTGATGTTTATACTTATTTGTCATTATAAGAAAACGGAGATTATTAGCCTTCTAATATTATGTTTTAATAATGATAAATTAATAATTGGAAATCTACAGGATATTCAAGGATCTCCAGTGATGGACACAAAGCAAGGAATATGTTGAAGATTGAAAAGACCTTTGAAGAATTAATTAGAAGATCCGAAAAAGGAAGCAAGGAAAAGAGAATCAATTAAATCACCAACTTCCCAGACTTGTGGCAAACGGATCAAAGGTAGAAGAAAAGAACATCACACCAAGATTAAAGTAGCATTCATCACGGACTATCAACTTCCCAGATTTCTGGTAAATAAATCAATCAAGATTATTACAAAGGAAAGAAGAAGATCACACCCTCTACATAACCATATCTAATAGGGACATGTACGACTGTGAAGGATGCACCACGTATGAACATATGTGATATGGACATACTCTACAGTGCAATCCCTCAATCAAGGAATCACCCCCACATCCTTGATTGAGAAAAAATATCTTGGGTTTCCTTATGAAGAGTAGTAGCTGAAACCTATAAAAGAAAAAGACTAAATATAGACAAAGGTTACGCAACTTCAAGAAAAATCTCAAAGTGTCACAATCTTAGTCTCACAAAGCTTTGTAACTCTTAGTTTACAATTGTTGCATAAAGAGTAGGATCGAGTCAACTTTGTAACACAAACTGAAGCTGTATCACAAAATCTGAAGAACAAAATAAGTCTTCGAGGAATGATCTAAGGAAACGTTGAAACCCAAAGGGACTGGAAGTAGGCACCACATTGATGTTCCGAACCCGGATAAATCTCTGTCTTTACTTTAAATTCGATTATTTACTTGCTTGATTATTTCAAACCTAATCTGTTTTGTGAAGTGTACTGATTTGCAGGAGAGTCGACTGTGAGGAGCCAATAGTCGACTCACAGCCCCCCC